>NC_061122.1:220302940-220378515 GCF_002878395.1 Capsicum annuum | reverse complement strand
TATGACCATTAGGCTACCTCCAGTACATATCAACTGGGATCGACCCATGATAAGCTTATGCCCCTGGGATACCACCCATAAACACATAAATAGGGATCGACCCATGATAGGCTTATGCCCCTGGAATACCACCCGATAAGAGAGAACTTCCATCACTTAGTTCAATTAATATTTGAGATTGTTATTTCGGTCGCCACCGCATTTTTGATACTTTGAAACAATGATACATCAATAAGAGACATATAAATAGACCATTAATGCAATAACAATGAAGTAAGAACTCATTGGGACATCAATGAAGTGTTTTGGAGTCATCAATGCCATTACAATGAAGTAGGAACTTATTGGTATATCAATGAAACATTTTGGAGTAATTAATAGCACATGGATCTTGTATGAGTAACCAGATAACTTCTGACATTCATTAGTGCAATAAACATGTAAGATTTGGAAAACAAATAAGTATTATAATGTCTTGACATCTTGTAGGGTGGAAACAAGTTCATTGGTAACGTAGGACATCATACAAAACCATTATGGATCACATGTTACTGAATAACTTTGGAAACTTTCTTAATAGAACAATTGTTCACTTTCATGCCAAAGATATGGTATAGAGTATGCTTTACATACCTAAATTTCAACCTTTAATACTAGTCCCAAATGGACTTCCTGTCTTTTCAGATTACTTATCTACAATAAACATAAATAGCAATCTAGTATTAGCAACCAAACGTCACAATTCAATTATTTGAATTCACGAAACTAGTGGTTAAGTAGTAAGCCTTAATTACACCATAAAGGGTGTCACATTAACCCTCTTATACTCCAATTATATTCACATGTTATGCATATTCATACAACATCCTCCAATATCAAGTTTGGATTCATTTATCCTTCCAACCAATCCATTAAACCAAAATTGAGCCATAGACATAAATAATCATCAATTCAATAGTATATCACCGTATCCACCTTCCATAACTCAATTACCATATCCACCTTCCATAACTCAATTACCATATCCACCTTCCACAATTCAATACAACCAAACCATGCAAAATAGTCCAAAACCCTATTTCCATCACCTTTCAATAACAACCAATACATATAATCCTCTATCACACATATACATATGGAAAAGAACAAAGGCAAACAATATTCATACCTTAGAATTCACCTCTTGATTATGCAATCCTGTTTGCACAAATAATAGGTGCCGTTCGAAACTCTCAAGATGACAAACACAGTTATCGGATTACTTTAGAATTTCTACAGTTGAATCAAAAGTAATTTAAAGGTCAAATTTGGCTAGGGTTTGTTCTTCCTCAATGATTGATGATGAAAATGAGTTTTTGAACTCATATACATGTATATATACATATATTCCCGTTCATAATATAATAGAAAATGACCAAAATGCCTTTAAAATTTAAAAAATATCAAATTTGTCCTTTGGTTGACTGTTTTGATAAGCTAAAGTAAATCGACCATAACTCTTTACATCGATATCGTATTTGGGTAAAATTGATATCGTTGGAAGGATAATTCAAAGGGCTTTCATTTAATATAAATTAGGCCACCCAGTTCGTCTTGTACAAGGATTTATGGTCGTTTGAAGTTGACCCTAAAAATCTGTTTTGATAGGCTGAAGTAAAACGAGTATAACTCCTTACTTAGGCGTTTGATTTGGATAAAACCAATTGCATTGGAAATAAGACTCAAAGATCTTTCTTTTCATAGGTCGAAGCTCTCCCAGTTCATTATATTAAGGGAGTTATGATTGTTTGAAGTTGACTGAAAAATTCTGCTGGGCTCAGTAGTTTGTTTGCAGGAAATTTTCCTGCACATTTACTATTCCTAAATATCCCAGCCACCGTTTTATAGTTTCGAACGTGCTCGATTATATCCAAAACCTATCCACTTTTGGAAATCTTTATATCTTTGTAAATCTTATTCAATAACCTTCTCATGGAACCATCGATGGGCAAATTCCCGTATAAATAAAATAAAAAAATTAATTCCATATAAACAAGACCAATACAGGTACTTGAATACGCCAATGCACGTACTTGAATACGGGGTGTTACACTTGGCCTTCAAGTGTGGGGTTTCCTTTTGTGTTTTAGGTGACGAACTCTAAAATATAGTTATTTTCCTCCTTATTTCCAAAATTCATTATTTGCTTGGGTGGTTCGACTTTCATCACATCCACCAAGCATAATGTTGAAAAGTGGTTCGAGTGAGGTCTTCTCCCTAGTTTCAGAGTTGCATCTATTTTGACATTCTCACCCTAAAATGGACTAGTATTCTTAAGAAATTTGCTTCTATTCTTCTCGACTCCAGCGCTATTTTTTTTATTTCAGCATCTACAACCATATTGCGCTCTGTTGGTTGGCAAATCACCAAGGATTTTTCAATGTTAAGCTTATTTAGAGGCATGGGAATGGGCATAGTGTTTTCATGATTGACCTCCATGCCCATCTCCTATATCCTCTTACTTCTCTCATTACAAGCCCCTATTTTCTTGATATATATCACGATTGTTATCTTCCATTGATTCCACCCATTTTAAGATATGTTGAAGCTTTGCTTTACTATCATTATTTTCAGAGCTTAGTTCTTGGATTGAGTTGAACTTTTCATTGGATTTATGTATGAGAAGCACATTATCCTCCGTTGATTCCACTTGATCCAAAATAAGTTTAAGAATTGCTTCAATACCAATAGTTTTTGCGCTTTGTTCTTCCCTTTCTTTCTCATAAGACCTGTCAAAATCATGAGGAGAACTAGTAACCGAGTTAGTATAACAGGGGAAGGGGCATTAGGACAATCACTCTCATGTCCATCTTTGACACCACACAAAGAACATACATGCTCCCTATAAGATCGAGATGGTGCACACATCTCTCTCGGGGGAGCATATCTAAAATCTTGCCAAAAGTAGGGTCTATTACAATATGGACATGGATTTTCATGATAGGATTTCCAACCACCAAACTCACATTCATTCCAAGATGCCATAGTAAAAAATGAACAAAAATAAAAATCTACCTAAGACAAGAAACAAAATAAAATAACACACAAATATTTACAAGTTTAAACCAAAACAAGTAAGCTAAAATACTAAACTAACTCAATACGCCAAATTGTTCCCTGGCAATGGCACCATTTTTTATAATGCTCAACTTACCCGTCGATTTAGGTGAAAGGCGATTGTTATCAATATATTTACCCAACTAAGAGTCGGGGTTAAATCCACGAGGAACAATATGAGTGGAGATTGAGTAAATTTGAAATAAAAATTACGTGCTAACTTCAAACCTATGATACAAAATGGTTTGAGGGGTTTCAATATTTTGAAATGGATAAACAATACTTGGGATTCTAAGGGAATAATTCGAGACTAATAATAATTAGAGCATAAATAATTAAGAATGGATGTTGGGGTTATGCTTTCCTAGGGGCAAGTCATGCATGGATTCATGAAGATTAGGTACAAACACTTATCGTTGATGATGTGGTAGGCTAGGTTGAAAATCCTTGAGGTTAGTTTTTCAACAAAACCTTAAAGATATCACTCATTAACTCTTTTGAGTACCTAACGAGTGTGTCAGTTAAAGCCACCCACTACCTCAATTGAGCACCTCTATTTCTAGGATGGTACCCAAGGGATAGTCAAACTTATAATCTCCCTTATGTCTAAGATAGCAAAAAAATAGCAAACTATATCCATTAATTGTCTATTATTGCCTTGATTCCCATATCCCTCTTTCAAGGATGATATGGATTCCAAAAGTTTACCCAAATCCCTCTTTCAAGGATGGTTTAAGCTTTTACGAGTTTTGGATTTTCACCCATCAAACCCATTTGAGTGCTTAGGGATTTCACTCATAAATCCCAATTAATTTAACCAAGAAATACTAGAACCCATTACCAAAAAACTAAAACCTATACAAATACATCACAACCCACTCACTTGCACCCTTCTCAAACATAACCAAGGAGGTAGATTTAGAAAATCATAGACATAATAAATACAAATAAACCAAAACTTCCATCAAAATTATTCATTAAATAAATTAAAGATAGGGCAAACCACACTTTAAGATCCAATAAATCTTCAATGGAAGATGTCAAATCCACTTTTTGGAGTTTCTCTATTTAAATCTTAATTCAAATTAGTACAAATTTAGGCTCCAAGCTCCAAGATAGGAAAAACCCAAAACTAAGGATAGGTAATGTGTAAGATGAAAAAGGATAAAAAGATGGATGAGAATAAGCTACAAAACCCCTAAAAATATGCCTCCCAGAAAGAATAATGAAAGAAGAAATGGGAATCAACCCATACCTCAGCCCGTTTAGAAATATCCCCTAAATAAAAATGCTTCTCATATCGAGTTTCGAGCTGCATTCACTACTTTAGCTCTCTCAGTAGCAGATCAAAATAATTAATAAGTTGTTATCCCAGCCAATCCAGTGGCTAATATTACTACAGCTAGGATTTGGGACTTCAGCCGAATAAACCCTCTCTTATATATGGGATCCAAGTCTGATAAGGATCCACAGGAGTTTTTTCACATAGTTTAAAAGATGACTGGTATTATGGGTGTCACATATAGTGAGAGTGCATATTTGGCTGCTTACCAGTTATAAGATGTAGCTCACACCTGGTATAAGCAGTAGAAGGGGGATAAAGGCGCAGATGTAGGGCCTGTAGAATGGGAGGCGTTTGCCACAACCCTTTTATACAGGTTATTCCCTTTAGAGTTGAGGGAATCTAAGGTGCAGTAGTTCATAAAATTGAAATATGGTAACATGAGTGTGAGGGCGTATTCTCTTACATTTACCTAGTTAGCCAGGTATTCTCCTTTGATGGTGGCTGATAATAGGTCTAGGATGAGTAAGTTTGTCTCTGGTGTACGTAATAGTTTGTTCAAGGAGTGTTGGGCCGCAATGTTGATTAAGAAGAAGGAATTTTCTAGGATTATGGTCCATGCTCAGTAGATTGAGGAAGAGAAGGTTAAGGAGAAGGAAATAGAGAATAAGAGGGATAAGATAGGTAGCTTTAATTTTGCTTAGTCGAGGTCGGAGGGTGGTAACCGTCCTTAATTCCACTAAAAATCTTCATCCCCAGCCTCATCTTCAGCTAGTGATCCAGTGCCAAAGTTCAGAAATGATAATCGGGATAGGGCACCATGCTCTAAGACTAAGGGTAGTGTGAATAGTGGTTGGATTAATCCCTTTTGCCAAAAGTGTGATAGGAATCATCAAGGTGTATGTAGGACTGGTAACGATGTATGTTTTAGATATGGAAATCTAGGCCACAGGTTGAGAGAATGCCCGATAGATGTGTGGTAAGGTAGGAATAATAGCCAGTAGGGTCAAACTAACACCTTAGCAACACCAACAGTCCACCCAAATCAATAGGGTGCCACTTCCAGTGCCACCAGTGGTTAGTGCCAGAATAGATTTTATGCACTCCATCCCCATCCTGAATAGGAAAGTTCTCCTGATGTTATTACATGTATGTTACAGGTCTTTCATTTTCATGTTTATGCTCTGTTAGATCCTGGGGCTTTACTTTTTTTGTAACCCCTATATAGTTATCAATTTCAATGTCAATCGTGAAACTTTAGTAGAGCCTTTCTCATTGTCTACCCCAGTGGGTTAATCTATCACAACCAAATGAGTGTACAGGAACTGCCCGATTACAGTATCCCAAAAAGTCACTTTAGTAGACCTTGTGGAGTTAGAGATAACTGATTTTGATGTCATTCTCGATATGAATTAGCTTTACTCATTATATGCTTCAGTTGATTGTAGAAATAGAGTTGTTCATTTTTAGTTTACGAATGAATCAGTCCTTAAATAAAGGGGTAGTACTTCAGCGCTTAGGGGTCAGCTTGGTTCGTACCTAAGAGCAAGAAAAATGATATCCAAGAAGTGTTTTTACCATCTTGTTCAAGTCAAATACTCTAGTTCAGAGACTCCCAGTCTTGAGTCAGTTTCACTAGTGAGGGAATTTCTAAATATGTTCTCTAAAGACCTTTTTGGAGTTTCTCCCGACAGGGAAATTGACTTCAAAATAGACTTTCTTATAGATATCCAGCCTATATCTATTCCTCTCTACAAAATGGATTCAGCTGAGCTTAGGGAGTTGAAAGATCAGTTGAAAAAACTCTTAGATAAGGGTTTTATCAGGCCTAGTATTTCCCTATGGGGTGCTCCAGTCCTTTTTGTTAAAAAGAAAGATGGTTCTCTTAGAATGTGCATCGAAGACTGTCGTTGAACAAAGTCACAATCAAAAATAAGTACCCACTCCCCAAAATTGATGACTTGTTCGACCAAATTTAAGGTACCAGTTATTTCTCTAAGATAGACCTCAGATCCAGTTATCATCAGCTCAGTGTCAGGGAATGTAAAATTTCAAAAATAGCTTTTAGAACCTGGTATTCTCACTTTGAGTTCCTAGTTCCTTTGGTCTAACAAATGCCCCAGCAGCCTTCATGGACTTGATGAACTGAGTGTTTAAGCAGTACTTGGACATGTTCATCATATTTATTGATGATATTCTTGTGTATTCCCTTAATGAAAAAGATCATGCAGACCACCTTAGAATTGTATTGGAAACTCTTATAGCCCATCAGTTGTTCTCCAAATTTAGTAAGTGTGAATTTTTGCTAAGATCAGTAGCTTTCCTTGGCCATATTATTTCTAGTGATGGCATTAGAGTTGACCCTCAAAAAAATAAAGCAGTGAGAAACTAGCCCAAACCCATTTCTACGTTAGATATCAGGTATTTCTTGGGTTTGGCTGGCTATTACCTTTGTTGAAGGGTTTTCATCTATTTCGTACCTCATGTCCAAATTGAATCAGAAGAAAGTCAAGTTTCAGTAGTCAGATTCTTATGAGAAGAGTTTTCAGGAGTTAAAGACTCGAATCACCTCAGCCCTAATTTTGACATTGCTGGATGGTTTATATGGGTTTGTTGTTTACTGTGATGCTTCCAGAGTTGGTTTGGGTTGTGTTTTGATGCAGATAGGTAAGTTCATAGCCTACGCCTCTAGAAAACTTAAATCCCATGAAAAGAATTACCCTGCACTTGATCTGGAGTTGGCAGCTGTTCTTTTTACCTTGAAAATTTAGAGGCATTATTTGTATGGGTTTCATGCTGATGTGTTCACGAATAACAAAAGTTTGCAATATGTGTTTTAATAGAAATATTTAAATCTTCTTCAGAGAAGGTGGTTAGAATTATTGAAAGATTACGATATAAGTGTTTTGTATCATCTAAACAAGGCCAATGTAGTGGAAGATACCCTTAGTAGATTGTCTATGGGTAGTGTTCCTTATGTAGAGGATGCTAATAAGCAGTTAGTTAGGGAGGTTCATCAGCTTTCTAGATTAGGTGTGTGGTTGGTGGATTCAGCTAAGGGTAATGTATGGGTTCAGAATAGCTTGAAATCTTCTCTGGTTGCTGAAGTAAAGGAGAAGCAAGATAGGGATTCCAGTCATGTTAAGTTGAAGGAATCAACTAGAGATCATAAGGTAAAGGTTTTCTCGCAAGGGAGAGATGGTGTGTTATGATGTCAGGGTAGGTTGTGTGTGTCGGTGTAGATGGTTTGAGACAGGGAATCCTTGTAGAAGAGCATGGTGCGCATTATTCTATTCATCTAAGAGCCACTAAGATGTACTGTGATTTATAATAAATCTATTAATGGAGTGGTTGAAGAGGGATATTGTAGAGTTCATAGCTAAGTGTCCTAATTGTCAGCAGGTTAAGATTGAGCACTAGAGGCCTAGTGACATATTGCAAGAGTTTAATATTCCCACTACTTCTAAGTGGGAAGAGGTGAATATGAATTTTGTGGAAGGGTTGCCCCGTTTGCACCGTCAGCATGATTCTATATGGGTTATTATAGATAGGATGACCAAATCAGCCTATTTCTTGCTATTTCATACTTCCTATACAGCCGAGTACTATGCCAATCTCTATATTAGAGAGTTGGTTAGCTTGCATGGAGTCTTGTTGTCTATCATTTCAAATAGAGGTACATAGTTTACATTCACTATTGGAAAGTTATTCAGAAAGGTCTTGGTACCCAAGTTTATCTCAGTATAACCTTTCACCCTCAGACAGATAGTCAGGTAGAGAGGAACATTCAGACCCTAAAGGACATGTTGTTTAACACCCTATACTTTTACTAGTTCTATTTAGCGTTGAGAATGTCAAGCGTTGGCTTCAAGAGAGAATGACTTTTCATGCATATAATCAAGTAAGAAGTTATGGCTATTTTAAGTTTTAGTCATAAAACACCATGATTTGGGACTATAGCGCATCGCGGAGAAGTGTAAAATCACAATTATCAATTTCCAGTGAAGCTCCATGATCATGGAGCATTGTAGAGAAGTCTTATTTCCTATTTGCCAATTTCTAGTGAGCCTGCACGATAATGGCGCATCACACCAGTGGCCAAAATGGTAATCCAAAGGGGCACCGTGATTTGTTATGCTATAAGCACCCTATGACTAGATTTCTTTTAGATTGTCATTAAAGATTTAACCTTTTAGTCTCAGATATGAAATCCACTTTATAGATTCAGATTACAATTTAGCTTTATAGATATACAGTTGGTTTTCATTATAAACCATTATACTATTTTAAAAGTTGATTTCCCTCAGAATGAGCATACAGATTTAATATGAGTAATATTTAGCACCGAGATGGGTATGTTACTATGGTTTCATACCCCAAAACTACATGCCAACGTAGGATTTAGATTGTTCACACTTTTACATGGATGATAGCTATATGATCACTTAGATAAGTTATACTCCCTGGCAAGAGTATGACTCTTCTCTTTAACGTGAGGATTTCTCCTTAGGGGGACAATAACATTGGACTCCATGAATTCTCATATGGTTTCTCATATGGTTTATGTCGGTTAGAAGAATCTCCCATGCAGAATAAGTTTTCAGATTTCTAAACCCCTAAGATAAAGTATTTTCTCTACAGCTTTAAAGTTCTTGAATTTAGAATATTGCTTTACATAAGCCTTCAGATACAAACTTACAGATTTCACTTAGCCTATATGATTTAAAAATAAGAATAGAATATAGATTTCTGAACTAAGTGTTATGGCTCACAAGATTTACATTATATGCTTTCCTGTTAATGATTTATGATCTTCAGATTTCAGATTTACGCAAGCCTGTGTGAGTCATTTACATTTTGTATGCATGAGTTTATAACTTGTAATGCTATTGAAGTATTGTTTGACTTATTGCATTCACCCCCATATGCTTAGTACATTCCCAAAGTACTGATCCACATATATATCTGTGTGCTACATTGTCTCATAATGTAGGTTCAGGTGTTCAGTCTCAGTAGCATGAGTGATCTTTGAGCATCTCATCTACATCTCTACAGTTGATGAGTCCTCATAGTCCGGAGACTTAGCTATTCAGATTTCTAGTTTATTAGTAAATGATTCAGTATTCATTTCAGACAGTTGAGTCAGCTGGGGCCTGTCCCAGTGACTCTCTAGATTCAATCAGTAGAGGCTTATCGGACTACTACATTCAATTTTAGATTTTAGTTGCAGTCTTTAGATTGTCAGTATTTGCTTTATCAGACTGATAAGATTAGTATTTTCAGATATACTCAGATAATTCAGACAGCTTTCTGCATCTATTATGATTTTACATTCATATTCCCATATTTTGAGATTCAGATTTAGTAGAAGGCACTCAAGGTTAGCTCAGGACTACTTGTAGTTTGGAGCACCGTGTGGCATCTAAAAAATTAGATTTTAGGGCATTACATGTTGAGAGCATGTGTTATCAACTTTAAGGGTAGTTGGGATGATCACTTTCCTTTGATTGAGTTCGCCTATAATAACAGTTATCATTCCAGTATTTAGATTGCTCTATTTGAGGCTCTTTATGAGATGAGATGTAGATCTCCTATTGGTTGGTTTGAAGTAGGTAAACCTATGTTGATAGGGCTAGATTCAGTATTTGATGTGATAGATAAAGTTCAGTTAATTAGGGAAAGGATTAAGACATCCTAAAGTCATCAAAAATCCTATGAAAATGTGATAAGGAGAGATCTTAAGTTTGAGGTTGGCGACTTAGTTTATTTGAGAATATCTCCCATGAAGAAAGTAAAGAGGTTTGGCAAGAAGGGAAAGCTCATCCCCGAATATGTTGGCTCTTACAGGATATTGATCCACTTTGGAAAGGTAGCTTATGAGCTTTAGTTGCCTATAAATTTGGTATCAGTGCATCCAGTGTTCTATGTCTCTTTGATAAAGAAGTGCATTGGTGGCCCAGCTATAGTAGTCCCTTTAGAAAGTATGGTTGTCTAGGACAGCCTTTCTTATGAAGAAATCCCAGTTGAATCCCTAATCATTAGATTCATAGACTGAGAAACAAAGAATTTCCCTTGGTCAAAGTTTTTTAGCGGAATCAGTCCGTTGAAGGAGCTACTTGGGAAGCAGAAGAAGACATACGTACCAAGTCCCCTTATTTTTTCTCTGCAAACTCAGACTCATCTTAAGGTAATAGTTTTTTTTAGATTATCTCTTTTCCATTCTCAGTTCCAATTATATAATCATCATCCTATCATTGCATGCATTCACGAATCTGTTTAGTTATGTATCATGTATAAGACTCAGTCATGTAACCATGTTTTCAATTATGCATGTTCAGTATATGATTTTAGTTCCCTTGATATTCTTAGCCTAATTAGTCTCATTCAAGGCCGAATAGTCCCAAGGGGGAGATATTGTAATACCCCATATTAGTCTTAGCTCAGTTCAACTTATAGTGCATGCATAAGAGGCTTAGAATATGAAAATTTAGCTAAGTGTTGGGGAGTTAGTTTTATTCGTTGGCCTCTTAAATTTGATGATTTTTAAGTCAACCTTCCCTACCTCGAGAGTAATTTTTTAAGTTAATTCATGTCCAGAGGTGTAAGGAACATTTCTCAAGAAAGTTTTAGATTTTTCAGACGAGGATTGAGGCACGTTTGGATTTCATTTCCAGCAGCTTACTGTGATTGCATCGCATCGCAGTGGGTATAGCTATGGGGAGCTCATCGCATCACAGTTATGGGTCAATCGGCCTTCCAATTGAGAATTTAAATTCCAGAGGGGTAGTCTTGTCTTTTCCCCTCACCCCAATCAGTACTAACACGAGATTTACCTTCAGGTAAGGCATTATTTGACCATTTTCCCTAATTTTACTCTCAAATAAACCCTAATCTTCCCCTAGTTTATCAAATTAAATCCTCTCCCCTTCAAGAAAACTCAAGAATTCAAGTTTCACCATCCAAGAACTTTCAAGAAAGTTGTTCCCTTTCAAGATTTAAGTATTAATGGTATGTGTGATGTTCATCCATGGGCCCTTTCCACCCATGGAGTTCAAGAATCCTTCTTTTATATCAAATTGTAAGTTCATATAATTTTTATGATGAATTATCTCCATGAATTGTTATGAAGTTTGATTATACATCATGTTTACAATTGTTTTCTATGGAATTAAACCTTACATACTGGAATGATGATGTTTTCATGTTAAATCCCTAAATTATGGTTTTTGTATTATAGCCATTAGATTATTATATGTTTTAAACTATTCCCATGTGTCAATTCATGACCCTTATGTGTTTAATAAAATGTCTAAGAGTCAAATTTTGAATAATGATCTCTTTTATGGTTTTTAAGACTTCATATGTCTTTATTGTTATTTCCATTCAGTGTTGGGGGTTATGAATACCCAAAATTTAGCTATTTATATAGTTTTCAGTAATTACAGAATGATTTTAGATAAACCATAAACATTGTTATTCAGTTAGTTATGTTCAGTTGTGGCTCAATTAAACTTAGGTTAGTTTAGTAATCAATGTCTTTCTAGTGGGAGTAAGACTTAGCACCGAGTGAACATAGGGAAGGCATCTTTTTCATCAGTAGGTATGAGGCACTTATCTCCCCCGTCAGTAGGCATGAGAGGTTAGTAGCAGTCCTTAGGCTCCAGGCCTATTATACCACCGTAGACTTTGAGGGGTTCTCCATCAGTTAGGTATGACACCCTTATCCTTTGGGATGCTAGATTAGTGGATCCACACATCCAAGGTTAGTACCTGTGGCACGGTACTGACACCCTTCTAACTAGGGTTATAAGTTGGACCCTGATAGTACATTGGGGCATTTCAGTCATAGCTAGCTCTCATATTCTTAGTTCTGTATTCAGTACAGAATTCAGTTTCAAGTTTGCTTGACCATAGCACACAGTTATCAATTACTCAGTTATCAGTGTTTCAGTATTTCAGTTTACATACCATCTCAGAATATGTTTTATGCTTGGTCATAGATTCTTAGATTTTACAGTTTTCATGCTTTTATACTCGGCTATCTCATGTTATTTAGTCAATCATTATCTCATACATATAACCCTTGAATTTTAGACTAACCTCATCTCATATACCAGTATGTTCAAAGTATTGATTGCATACTCATTTCTTACGCTATGATGCTTAATATCATAGGTTAAAACACTCAGTTTCCTAATCGTGCTTCGGCAGATCAGCTTGTCCATAGTAGCAGCAGTGGTGAGTCCTCATCCTTTAAGGATGGGTTCATCTTATATTTAGTTATGTCAGCAATTCAGTTATTTAGTCAGTCGGATTTAGTTGGGGGTTTGCACCATCAACTCCACAGTCAGTTAGCTTTAGAGGCTTTCAGATATTCAGACAGATAGTTAGTTTATTAGTTGTTTTTATCAATATTTTTAGTATGTTTCTAGATGTTCAGAACTATGATTTAGTATTTTTTTTCAATTTCTAAAACCTTATGGAATTATCAGCTAATTTTTTACATATGTCTTCATTATCCGTATATTATTCAGTACTCACAGCAGGTGCCAGTTCATGGGTTAGCTTATGGTATTTTGGGACTATAAGCACTGGGGGTAGCCTCAGGTCATGACACTATCACTCCTTACTCAAAACCATTGAGTGATCATTGGTCTCAGTATGATAGTAGGTCCTGAGCATAGGGTGCCCAATCATAGGATAGTGGCACACAAATGTCTCTTTCCTACCCTCATTGTAGATTTTATGGGCATTTGCACTGTCGTTTTTATGAGAAATAGAAGAACATGTGCTTTTATTGGGGTCAGATTGTTCATATATAGCATGACTATCTTGTTAGGATGGCTTCTAGGGCTAGTAAGGTTCCTATTGCTTTTTTATCTGCTCTTACACTAAATGGTGTTGCATCTGTATCTATTTCTACTTTTGGTACTGCAGTGGCTGGAATTATTTATATGCTCTTAAAATTTTCTCCCATGATATGTATTATTTACTTGATCCAGGGTCTACTCTTTCTTATGTGACCCTATTTGTGGTTGTATTTTAGTTTTGGTCCTTGATTAATTTCTTATATTTTTTCTCTATATACCCCAGTTAGTGACTCTATGATTGCTAGAAGGGTCTATGTGCGTGTGGTATCTATTAGTGGTAGGGAAACTCTTCTGGGCTTGATAGAGTTAGATATGGTTGACTTTGATGTTATTTTGGAAATGGAGTGGTTGCATTCATTTTATGCTTCCTTAGATTGTTGGACCTATAAGGTTGTGTTTAATTTCCCTAATGAGTCGGTTATTGTATGGGAAGGGGGTTCTTTAGTGCCTTAGAGAGGTTTATCTTATACCACAGAGCCCAAAATATGATTTGCAAATAGTGTTTGTATCATTTGGTCTGGGTTAAATATTCTAACTCGAAAGGTCCTTATCTAGAATCTATCCCTGTGGTTAATGAGTATCCTAAGGTTTTCCCTAATAATCTTCCTGGTATCCTTCCCGATAGGGAAATTGTTTTTAGGATTTATCTTATTCTGGACACTCGTCCTATTCCCATCCATCCATATAGAATGGATCCGGGTGAGTAAAAGGATCTTAAGGAGTAATTAAAGGATCTCTTAGATAAAGGTTTTATCCATCACAGTGTGTCTTCTTGGGGTGCTCCATTGTTTTTTGCGCACAAAAAGGATGGTTCCCTTCGGATGTGCATTGACTATCATTAGTTGAATAAGGTGACCATACAGAATAAGTATTCTATTCTTAGGATCGATAATTTGTTTAATCAGTTTCAAGGTGCAAAGTATTTCTCTAAGATTAATCTTAGGTTGGGTTATCATCTTCTTAAGATTAGGGAGGTGGATATCCCTAAGACTACTTTTAAAACCCAGCGTGATCACTATAAGACCCTAGTTATGCCTTTTGGGATGACTAATGCCCTAGTGGCATTCATGGATTTGATGAATAGGGTCTTCCATCAATTTTTGGATTTGTTTATCATTGTCTTCATTGATGACATCTTGGTCTACTCTTAGAGTGAGACAAATTATTTCGATCACCTTCGTGTTGTGTTGCAGACCTTGAAAGATCATCATTTGTATGCCAAGTTCTCCAAGTGTGAGTTTTGGTTAAAGGTTTTAACTTTTCTTGGTCATGTTATCTCTAGTGAAGGGATCATAGTGGATCTATAGAAGGTTGCGTCGGTTAAGAAGTGGCCTAGACCTGTGACTCTAATCGATATTTAAAGCTTTTTGGGTTTAGCTAATTAATATAGGAGATTTTTTTGGGGAAGTTTTTTGACTATATCTACCCTAATGACTAAGTTAACCCAGAAGAAGGACAAGTTCTTGTGGTCATATGTATGTAAAGGTAGCTTTGAGAAGTTAAAGGATAAGTTGACTTCAGCTCTAATTTTAACCCTGCCCAAGGGTAGTGATGGCTTCATAGTGCATTGTGATATTTCTCATATTGGGCTGGGTTGTGTGCAGATGCAACATGGTAGGGTGGTGGCTTATGCTTCTAGGCAATTACAACTTCATGAGAAGAACTACCCCACTCATGACTTAGATTTGTTAGCAGTGGTATTTGCGCTAAAGATTTGGAGTCACTATCTCTATGTTGTTCATGTTGATATCTTTCGTAATCATAAGACCTTGCAGTATGTGTTCACTTAGAAAGAGTTAAATCTCAGTCAAAGGAGGTGGCTTGAGTTGCTGAAGGACAATGTATGAGTCTTCACTACCATCTAGGTAAATCTAACGTAGTTGTTGAAACTCTTAGCAGGTTATCCATGGGTATTTAGGCTAACGTGGATGATGATAAGCGAGAGTTGGTGAAGGGCATTCACTATTTGGCTAGTTTTGGAGTTTGTCTCATAGACTCTGAAGGTGGTGGTGTGCTTCTGCATCAGGTATCCCAGTCATCTCTTATTATAGAGATAAAGGAAAAGTAGATGTTTGATCTTGAATTGATGAATATTAAGAGTAATGTGGGTCAGCAAAAGTTTATTGACTTTGTAATTGATGGTGATGGTATCCTAAGATACCAAGGCTGGTTATGTATTCCCAATGTTGACAGATTAAGGGAAAGGATTTTTGTTGAAGCTCATGAATCTAGTTATGCTATTCATCCTAGTTCTACTAAGATGTACCATGATCCTAAGGAATTCTATTGGTGAAAAAACATATAACGAGATATGGCTAGATTTATGGCTAAGTGTATGGTCTGTCAACAAGTAAAAGTTAAGCATATGAGACCTGGTGGTTTGTACCATGATAAAGAGTTGCTTGAATAGAAGTGGGCAGTGATTAATATGGATTTTGTTATTGGTCTTCCTTGGTCTCAAAATCAATGTGATTTGATTTGGGTCATTATGGATGGGATAACTAAGTCCACTCACTTTTTACCGGTGAGGACTAGTTATTCGATGGGAGATTATGCTAATGTGTATTTATGGAGATCGTAAAGTTGCATGGTGCTCCAGTTTCTATCACTTTGGATCATGGTACTCCGTTCTTATCGTATATTTTGAAGTTATTTTAGAAAGGTGTGGGAACTAAAGTGTCCCTTAGTACCTTTTTCCACCTACAGACGGATGAAAAAGTGAAGAGGACCATTCAGACATTAGAAGATATGCTTCGTGCTTGCGTGATTGACTATGGTGGTAATTGGTTCGATAATTTTCCTTTTATTGAGTATGCTTATAGTAATAATTATCACTCTAGCATTAGTATGGCTTTTTTTGAGGCATTGTATGGAAGGAGATATCATTCTCCTATCGGGCGGTATGAAGTTGCTGAGGGTAAGTTGTTTGGCCCTAATAAGCCTTAGAGAAGGTGAAGGTGATTTGGGATAGATTAAAATACACTCAAAGTTGACAAAAGTCCTATACAGATGTAAGGCATAAAGATTTAGAGTTCTATGTTGATGATTGGGTGTTCTCAAAGGTACCTCCCATGAAGGGAGTAATGCAGTTTGGTAACAAGGGGAAGTTAAGTCCTCGGTATGTTGGTCCTTAATCAATTTTTAAGAGGGTTGCCTATGAATTAGAGTTGCCTCTTAGTTTGAGCTCCATTCATTTGGTTTTCCATGTCTTTATGTTAAGAAAGTGTATGAGTAATCATTCTTCGATCATTCTTTTGAAAGGGTTGGGTATTTTGGATTCCTTTTCTTATGAGGTAGTATTGGTTAAGTTCTTGGATCGTCAAGTTCATCGGTTGTGGACAAAGGATGTGGCTTTGATAAAGGTTCTTTGGAAGAACCATAAGGTTGAAGAAGTTACTTGGGAAGCAGAAATGGACATTAAGTCCAAGTATTCCTTCTTGTTTACTGCTCCTGGAAATAGTGCGGAAGGTATGAGTGTTTCATCATACTTTTATTTTCAAACTTTGTTAATGGAAAGGTTAATTTCCTTGTATTTTTTTCTGACTTAGTTAAAGGTTAGAGTCGAGGTATTGACTTGTTAACTCATGCTTGTGGTTGCTTTACCCATCACTCGAGGATGAATGATCCAAGTGGGGGGGAATTGAAACACCTTGGCTTTTGACTCTTAGAAAATATATGAAAATTTAAGTTCTAAACAACATACGACTAGGTTACAAGCCATATGATAGGATAGAGGTTGGGGGTCTTCAACTCATATGTAAATCAGTGTGTTCTATGTCACTTTATGTCCAAGGTATGAATGGACTCCTTACTAGAAGTATGTTAAGGTATGAGTCATATGTGGCTAAGTTGTATGATGCCCCTAAATTAGTCTAGAGGATTCTACCTTGGGTACAGGTTAGAGGGTACTTTCCTATGCTAGGATAAGAGCTAAACCTTAGTGGTTGTATGTTGGTCAATATAGGATTCCAAGGTGAGGTCTAGGGTATGAACAAGGGTACCACTTATACCCTAGGGTACAGTTTAGGGGGTATGGTCATACCCTCCGGGGAGTTACTTTTCTTCTTTTAAGCTGAGGGTATTCTAAACATTTCCCACCCCAAAACCCTTAAGCCCTTATTTCTTAAAACATGTTGTGTGCATAATACCCTATTGGAAGATTAAATACTCCAAAAACACTCTCTAGACTCTTTCTTGAAGATTGGGGCTAGGGTTCTTCAAAGATGGTCATCTTGAGGTTTAAGAGTCAAATTTGTTTCATGAATCTTCTTAAATAAGGCATGTGACTCTTCCCTCATTGCTAGTTCATAAATATCATGCGATTTATAGTATGAT
Organism: Capsicum annuum; assembly: GCF_002878395.1. Lineage (NCBI taxonomy): Eukaryota > Viridiplantae > Streptophyta > Magnoliopsida > Solanales > Solanaceae > Capsicum > Capsicum annuum. The sequence goes on along the minus strand of NC_061122.1, from coordinate 220,360,932 downwards.
TATGATTCTTAAATAGTGTTTTTGAAAACAAAAATTGAGGGTTTTGTTTCATATGGTTGAGAATTGCTTACTCTTTGTTTAACTTGTGTTTATACATGTTTTGTCCATGGATTACACATAAGGGTGATTCGTAATTGTGGTTAAACATATGGGTCATGGGTGACCCTAAACTTAATGGTTTTTACTTTGGTTTGGTCTTGATAATAACATGCCCTCAAAGTGTTTGTGAAAATGTTTAAGAGAATAAAATAGTGACATGACAATGGTGCTTTGAAATAAGGCATTGGCATCATGAATATTAATGGTTGATAAATGATTTTGTGAAGGCCTTGTTGGCCATATACTGATCTAAATGGAAACCTTGGTGGTTTAAATTGTTAAATGGGTTTCAGTCCCTAAATATTAACTTGATTTATGTCCTTGTTAGACAATGGGTTTGAGTCCCTAAACTTTACATTGGACAAGTGTCTTTGTTAGACGATGGGTTCGAGTCCCAAAGTCAAATAAATGATTGGTTAATTGATAATGGTAATGCCATATGGTATACTTGCAAGTAGTATTGGTATGATGATACCAATGAAATGCCTTTGGTAAGTAATTGGCTTAATGATTGTGTATGTGGAATAATGGTTTTAAATTAAGCTTAATGGTGGGATGTGTTGTCGGGCTGTGAAAGTGGAGTCCAAAGGACTAACACTAGAAACTATGCTAGTCGGTCTGGGTATCTTATGATCGGGCGGTTTGAGTCCCCCGAATAAACATATGAAAGGAGGTTCAAGTCCCCCTTACCACATGTATTGGTGCTAAGTCACCTTGATTATTCCAGGAGGTTCGAGTCCCCCATATTGTCATATATAGATTTGGATATTCCCTGGTTCATGCAGCTGCACGCACTGGCCCCTTCTATTTAGGGTAGAGCTGGGACCATATACCCTGTGGATGCCTTGTTTTATTACGGTCATGATACACTGCCCATGTTAATGATTTCAAAGTTCATGCTAATCTTGTTCCTTATCCCGGCATAGTATGTATATATATGTGTGTATTGCAGTGGTCAGGTGCATTAATTCATTAGTTTTAAACTGTTGGCACTATTTTATCCTTATCCTTGAGTTACATGCTAGTGCTCTAACTACTAACCATCTTCGATGATGTATCCTCACATGATACAGGTGTTGGTTACATTATATCTCCTACTAAGTGATTGGACTCGGGATCAGCTTGTGCTGACTAGAAGTGGTGAGCCTCCATACTTCAAAAGGCTTCACTTCTTGTTTTGGCTTTTTATGTTTTCATTTAGTTTAGTCTTGGACATCAGTATTGGCTAAGGTCAGGGACATGTCCCAACCTGATATTGTTTTACTTTTAGATAGAGGCTTGTGAAACTTCTATGGGTTGGTATGGGTAGTTTCGGTATTAGTGTCATCCTTGACATTTGTATTGGTATTATGGTTGATACTGTTTGACTATATTTATGATTTTTTCATCCTATTATGTTATAGACGTGGACTTGGTTATTATTTTGGCTTGGTTATGGTGGTTGATTTGGAATTGGATAGTTAGACTTGTTCGGGTTGGTCACGATCGTGACCCTATTCCAAAGTCTTTGAGTTTCAAATAATATATTTTGTTATATGTTCAAAATTCATCTGACTCAGGTTATGGCTTAGATAATCATTTTGGGAAATGGGGTGGTCTCTGATCCTTGTTGGGCCTGAGATGCCTATTATGACAAGGCCCTAATTCGGGTCATGTCAAGTTGGTATCAGAGTTTTAGGTTCATAGTCAATTGGGAGTCATAAAACCATGTCGAGAAGAGTCTCTTTTAAGGGTGCGTAGTGCACCATACTTATAAGGAAGAGGTTACAAGATATTTAGGAATGTTCTACATTCTTGTTGTCTTATTTCAAGCTACAGAGTCTAAGGTCTTGGATTCTTCTGATTTCCATTTGTTTGTCTTTCAGATCAAGCCTCAATAATTGAACCTCACAGAAACTCATCTGTCCTCAATGAGCATAATGTTGATGGGATACACTCTACTCATGGGATCCGTATTCAGTCAAAGGGTCCAGTTCCTTATTATCCTGGAGTTCCACCGGTTCCCTCAAGTCCTCCTCAGGGAAAAGTAATGAATGTGGAGTTTTTTTAGTCGATTCATATGATTGCTCAGTTGGTAGCTTCTCAGGCTGAGCATGGTGCATCTGTTATTCTATCTTCTAAGGCTACGAGGGTTGGATAGTTTATGAGGTTGACCCTCTAACTTTTATGAGTGTTAAGGTGGAAGAGGATCCTCAGGGTTTCCTAGATGAGATGGAAAAGATTTTTAGAGTTATACACACCACGAGTGTGGAAGAGGTGGAGTTTATGGCATAACAACTAAAGGGTGTGGCATACCAATTGTAAGAAGAGTGGGATTAGGCACGGGGTGACATGAGTCATCTCTGTGAGAGAATTTCACTAATGCATTTTTGGACCGCTTTTTTTCTCAGGAGTTAAGGGATGTAAAAGCAGAGAAATTTGTTAATCTGAAGTAAGGGAAGATTTTGGTCAAGGAGTATGCCTTGAGGTTTCACCAACTTTCTTGGTATGCTCCAGAGATGGTGTCTGATATGAGAGCCCGAATGAGGAAGGTCGCTTTGGTTCTATCTCATGAGTTAATCCTTGAAATTAAGGTTACCTTGCTGATTAAGGTCATAGATATCTCTAGGATTATTGTCTACATGCAATAAGTGGAAGAGGAAAAAAGAAAGTTGTTTAAGTTTAGTGAGAGGCTAGGAAAGAAATTTAGGCCTTCTGAGAAAAGTGGTAGAGATGGGGTAAGTGGCTGAAGAAGAAGTGGGGAGTTCTAGTACTTTGTCCACAGCTAGCGCTCCTTAGCTGAAATATTTGGGTGATCATTGGTCTCAGCATAATGGTAGGTCCCAGGCACAGGGTGCCCAATCATAGGCTAGTAGGGCACAGTCAGCTCTTTCCCACCCTCTTTGTAAATTTTGTGGGCGTTTGCACCATGGGTTTTGTGAGGAAGGGAAAAACATATGCTATTATTGTGGTTAGATTATTCATATACAGCGTGACTATCGTATTAGGATGGCTTCTAGGGCTAGTAAGGCTCTTGTTGCTTCTTCGTCTACTCTTACACCAAAGGGTATTACATCTGCATCTGTTTTGCTTCTAGTACTGGCACTGGCTGGTATCGATTATATGCTCTTATGTCTCGCTAGGATTCTGATGCACCCCCTAATGTAGTGACTGGTATTTTGAAACTTTAAACTCATGATATGTATTGTTTACTTGATCCAGGGTTCACTCTTTCTTATGTGACCCTGTTTGTAGCTGTACATTTTGGTTTTGGTCCTTAATTAATTTTGATCCTTTTTTTATTTCTACCCCAGTTAGTGACTTTGTGATTTCTAAAAGGGTCTATAAGGGGTGTCGTATCTATTAGTAGTAGGTAAACTCTTGTGGACTTAATAGAGTTAGATATGGTTAACTTTGATGTCATTTTAACGATAGAGTGGTTGTATTCATGTTATGCTTCCTTAGATTTTTGATCTCGTAAGGTCATATTTAATTTCCCTAATGAGTCAGTCATTGCATAGGAAGGGGGGTTCCTTAGTGCCTTAGGGAGGTTCATCTTATACCTTAAAGCCGGAAAGAAGATTTGCAAAGGGTGTTTATATCATTTGGTTTGGGTTAAAGATTCTAACTTGAAAGGTCCTTCTCTAGAATCCATTCATGTGGTTAATAAGTATCCTGAGGCTTTCCCTAATAATCTTCCTGGTATCCCTTCGAATAGGAAAACTGATTTTAGGATTGACTTATTTCGGACACTCATCTTATTTCCATCCCTTCATATAGAATGGTTCCAGCTGAGTTGAAGGACCTAAAGGAACAATTAAAAGATCTCTTATATAAAGGTTTTATCCATCCTAGTGTGTCTTCTTGGGGTGCTCCATTGTTGTTTATACATAAGAAGGATGGTTCCATTTAGATGTGTATTGACTATCGTCAGTTAAATAAGGTGACCACAAAGAATAAGTATCCTCTTCCTAGGATCGATGATTTGTTTGATCGGCTTCAAGGTGTGAAGTGTTTCTCTAAGATTGATCTTAGGTCGGTTTAACATTAGCTTAATATTAGGGAGGTGCATATCCCTAAGACTACTTTTAGAATTGGGTGTGGTCACTATTAGTTCCTAGTTAGTTTATTTGGGTTGACCAATGCCCCAACGGCATTCATGGATTTAATGAATAGGGTTTTTCATTAGTTTCTGAATTTGTTTTTCATTGTATTCATTGATGACATCTTGGTCTACTCTAAGAGTGAGGCGGATTATGTCGATCACCTTCGTGTTGTGCTGTAGACCTTGAAAGATCAATATTTGTATGCCACATTCTCCTAGTGTGAGTTTTAGTTGGAGGCTATAAATTTTCTTAGTCATGTTATCTCTAGTGAAGGGATCATGGTGGATCCATAAAAGGTTGTGGTGATTAAGAAGTGGCATAGACCTGCGAATCCAACCAATATTCAGAGCTTCTTGGGTTTAGCCAGTTATTATAGGAGATTTGTGGATAGTTTTTGGACTATATCTGCCCCATTGACTAAATGAACCCAGAAGAAGGTCAAGTTTTTGTGGTCAAATACGTGTGAAGGTAGCATTGAGTAGTTAAGGATAAGTTGACTTCAGCTCCATTTTGACCCTGTCCGGGGGTAGTGATGGCTTCATAGTGTATTGTGATGCTTCTCGTGTTGGGATGGGTTGTCTGTTGATGAAACATGGTAGGGTGGTCGCTTATGCTTCTAGGCAATTGAAAGTTCATGAGAAGAACTACCCCACTCATGACTTAAAGTTATTAGCAGTGGTATTTGCATTGATGATTTGGCGTCACTATCTCTATGGTTTTTATGTTGATATCTTTTCTGATCATAAGAGCTTGCAGTATATGTTCACTCAAAAAGAGTTAAATCTCAGGCAAAGAAGGTGGCTATAGTTACTGAAGGACTATGATATGAGTCTTTACTGCCATCCAGGTAAAGCTAAAGTAGTTATTGATGCTCTTAGTAGACTATCCATGGGAAGTCTGACTTATTGGGATGAGGATAAGCGGGAGTGGGTGAAGAACATTCACTATTTGAATAGACTTGGAGTTTGTCTTACGGACTTCAAAGGTGGTGGTATGTTTGTGCATCAGGTATTCCAGTCATCTCTTGTTGTAGAGATAAAGGAAAAGCAGATGTTGGATGTCGAATTGATAAAGATTAAGAGTAATGTGTGTAAGAATAAGGTTGTTGACTTTGCAATTGGTGGCAATGATATCCTAAGGTATTAAGTCAGTTTATGTATTCCTAACGTCAATGGATTGAGGGAAAGGATTTTGGCACAAGCTCATGAATCTTATTATTCTATCCATCCTTGTTCTACTATGATGTACCATGATCTTAAGGAATTCTATTGGTAGAACAATATGAAGCGAGATGTGTCTAGCTTTATGGCTAAGTGTATGGTGTTTCAACAAGGGAAGTTCAGCACATGAGACCCAGTGGTTTGTACCAAGAGATAGAGTTAGTCGAATGAAAGTGGGAAGTTATTAACATAGATTTTGTTATCTGTCTTCCTCGATTTTTGAATCAATGTGATTCGATCTGGGTCATTGTGGATAGGATAACTAATTTTGCTCACTTTTTGTCGGAGAGTACTAGTTATTCACTGGAGAAGTATGCTAAGTTGTATCTTGTGGAGATCATGAAGTTGCATGCTGCTCCAGTTTCTATCATTTTGAATTATGGTACTTCATTCTCATTGCATTGTAAAAGTAATTTTAGAAAGGTTTGGGAACTAAAATGTGCCTTATTACCCCTTTCCACCTGCAGATAGACAAGCGGAGAGGACCATTAAGACAATAGAAGATATGATTTGTGCTTGTGTGATTGACTACGGTGGTAATTGGTTCGACCATTTACCTTTTATTGATTATGCTTATAATAATAGTTATCGCTCTAGCATTGGTATGGTTTCTTTTAAGGAACTGTATGGTAGGAGATGTCATTCTCCTATTTGGTGGTATAAAGTTGGTGAGGGTAAGTTGTATGGCCCTGATAAGCCTTGGAGAAGGTGAAGGTGATTCAGGAAAGATTGAAAGCTACTCAAAGTCACCAAAATTCCAATATAGATGTAAGAAGTAGAGATTTAGAGTTCAATGTTGGTGATTGGGTGTTCTTAAATGTGGGGTGATGCAGTTTAGTAAGAAGGGTAAGTTAAGTCCTCAGTATGTTGGTCCTTACTAGATTTTGAAGAGGGTTGGCAATGTTACCTATGAGTTGGAGTTGCCTCCCAATTTGAGCTCCATTAATCTGGTTTTCCATGTCTCTATGTTGAGAAAGTGTGTGAGTGGTCATTCTTTGGTTGTTCATTTGGAAGAGTTGGGTATTTCGTATTCCTTATCTTATAAGGCAGTACTGGTTGAGATTTTGGATCGTCAAGTTTGTCGATTGCGTACAAAGGATGTGGCTTCTGTAAAGGTTCTTTGGAAGAACCATAAGGTTGAATAAGTTACTTGGGAAGCAAAAGAGGACACGAAGTTCAAGTATCCGGTCTATTTTTTGCTGCCAAAATTCATGCGGAAGGTATATTTTCCTCATCAAACTTTTTTTTTCAAAATTTGTTAAATGAAAGGTTGATTTCCTTGCATCTTTGTCCTCTAACTTAATTAAAGGTTAGAGTCGAGGTGTTGATGTGTTAACTCATGTTTGTGCTTGCCTTAGCACTCATTTGAGGATGAATGATCCAAGTGAGCGAGAATTGAAACACCTTGGTTTTTGACTCTTAGAAAATTTTTGGAAATTTGAGTTCTGGACAACATACGAATTAGGGTGCTAGTCGGGTGATAGGATGCAGGTTGGGGTTCTTCAACTCGTATATAAATCAGTGTGTTCTATGTCACTTTCTGTCCAAGGTACAAATGGACTCCTTACTAGAAGTATGTTAAGGTATGTGTCGTATGTGACAAATGGACTCCTTACTAGAAGTATGTTAAGGTATGTGTCGTATGTGGCTAAGTCGTATGATGCTCGTAAGTTAGTCTAGAGGATTCTACTTGGGGTACGGGTTATTGGGTACTTCTTGTATGGTAGGATACGAGTTAAACCTTGGTGGTCATATGTTGGTCAGTAGAGGGATCCCAGGTGAGGTCTAGGGTACAAGACAAAGAAACCACTCGTACCCTAGGGTATGGTTTAGGGGGTATGGTCGTACTCTCCTGTGAGTTAGTTTTTAGCTTTTAAGATGAAGGTATTCTAGATATTTCCCACCTAAAAACCCTTAAGTCCCCACGTCTTAAAACATGTTGTGGCCTCTTATAAGACATTATTGGAAGATTATACACTCCAAAAACACTCTCTAAACTCTCTCTTGAAGATTGGGGCTTGGGTTCTTCAAAGTTGGTCATCTTTAGACTTAAGAGTCAAATTTGTTCAGTTAATCTTCTTGAATAAGGCATGTGACTCTTCCCTCATTGTTAGATCATAAATATCATGCGTTTTAAAGTGAGATTATCATTCTTAAATGGTGGTTTTTCAAACCAAAATTAAGGTTTTTGATGCATATGGTTGAGTATTTTTTACTCTTGGTTTAACTTGTGTTTATACATGTTTTGATCATGTATTGCACATGTGGGTGCTTGGTAATTGTGGTTTAACAAATGGGTCATGGGTAACCCTAAACTTAATGGATTTTACTTTTATTTTGGTCTTGATAATAACATGCCCTCAAAGTGTTTGTGAAAATATCTAAGAGAATGAAATAGTCACATGACAATGGTGATTTGAACTAAGGCATTGGCCTCATGAATATGAATAGTTGATAAATGATTTTGTGAAGGCCTTGTTGGCCATATAATGATCTAAATGGTACCTTGGTTCTTTAAATTGTTAAATGGACTTGAGTCTCTAAATATTAACTTGATTTATGTCCTTGTTAGACAATGGGTCTAAGTCCTTAAACTTTAAATAGAACAAGTGTCTTTGTTAGATGATGGGTTTGAGTCCCCAAGTCAAATGAATGATTGGTTGATTAATAATGGTAATGGGATGTGGTATACTTGCAAGTATTGTTGGTATGATAATACCAACAAAATGTCTTTGGTAAGTAATTGGCTTAATGGTTATGTATGTGGAATGATGGTTTTTAATTGAGCTTAATGGCAGGATGTGTCATCGGGTTGTGAAAGTGGAGTCCAAATAACTAACACCGAAAATCGTACTAGCTGGTGTAGGTATCTCATGATCGGGTGGTTTGAGTCCCCCGAATGAACATACGAAGGAAGGTCCGAGTCCCATTACCATATGTATTAGTGCTAAGTCATCTTAATTATGCCAGGAGGTTTGAGTCCCCTATAGAGGCATATACAGATTTGGCTATTCTCTGGTTTGTGCGTTGACACGCACTAGGGACCTTCCAGCTAAAGTAGAGTTGGGCCCATATAGTCCGTGGGTGGCTTGTTCAATGACGGTCATTCTACACAATGCAGGTTAATGATATCAAAGTTCATTCTAATCTTGTTCCATATCCCAGCATGGTATGTGTGTGTATATATATATATATGTATGTATGTATCGCAATGGTTATGTGCATTGATTGATTGGTTTTGAACTGTTGGCACTATTTTATCCTATCCTTAAGTTATATGCTAGCGCTCCAACTGCTAACCATCTTCGACATTGTATCCCCACGCGATGCAGGTGTTGGTCACACTACACCTCCTACTCAATTATTAGACTCGGAATAAGCTTGTGTTAACTTGAAGTGGTAAGTTTTTGTACTTTGGAAGGCTCTATTTCTTTTTTTGGCTTTTTATGTTTTCATTGGGGTTAGTCTTGGACATCGGTTTTGGCTATGGTCGGGGGCAGGTCCTGATCCGATATTATTTTACTTTCGAATAGAGGCTTTGCGGAACTACTATGGGTTAGTATTGGAGATGTTGGCATTGGTGTCAACCTTGGCATTTGTACTGGTATTACGGCTGATATGTTTGACTATATTTATGATTGTTCCATCCTATTATGTTATGGACATGGACTTGGTTATTATTTTGGGTTGGTTATGGTGGTTGTTTTGGCATTTGATGGCTATACTTGTTCGGGTTAGTCACGGTCATGAGCCTATCCCAAAGTCTTTGAGTATCAAATACTCTATTTTGTTATGTGTTCAAAATTCACCCGGCTCAAGTTATGTGCTTGGTTGGTCATTTTGGGAAACGGGGTGGTCCCGGACCTTGTTGGGCCTGAGATGCCCATTACGACAAGGCCCTAGTTTGGGTCGTGTCAAAAAATAACTTAGCAAATGTTTTACAAACAAGGAAAAAAGTATATATGAAACTCCCAAAATAAGCAATGACACATTTGCCTTGGCGTTTACAAGCATAAGACCACATTTGATCAAAGGATCATCATATGCAAATAAGTAATAAAGAAAGTACTGAAGTGCATTTATCTCAACTTGAGGGTTCTCAATTGCAGATTCATACTTAAAGTCTAGAATGTTAACAAGTCTATATTCAAAATTTAGAACACAAGAGGACAAAGAGGGAATTTCAAGTACACATTATTCTTCCTCTCACAAACTCCCACGGGGAGTGGATCAACAAGTGGAACCATGCTTTTTGAAAAATTGAACTATAGGATTTGTTTCCTATGTTCACTAATCTTAGTATGCTCCTAATAATCCATCCCAGCACCTCAATTTTTCTAACCACATAAGTGTGACGAGGAGTAGAATACATAAATTGGGAATCATGGATGTACCTTGGATTCTTTCTAAAAAACAAGTATAGTTGGTATCCAAAACATGAAGCTCACAAAATTTAAGCACAAAATAAATAAGCCATGAAAGAATCATGGAGACTTCAATCATCTCATGGTATGGTAGGGGATTGCTCATTTTCGATATTCTACTTACCATAATAAGAATATCACCATGTCTCCAAGGATCACTCAAAATAGGAGGGGTAGATACATACCTTGGTAACTAGGGTTAGGGTTTGTTTTCTTGTCTTCTACACATGCATCAAAAAGATCATCCACCTGTTTCTTTATAGAAGGTTCCTTGGTAGTTAACTCCCCTTCTTCAGCCAATTCTTTCTCATTTTTCTCAAGTTCTTCTTTCTTTAGTTTTCCCTAGAGCTCTCTCATCATCTTGTAGTCCTCAGTTACTTGATAGGGTGTTAATATAACAAGAGTGTACTTTCATCCTCCAAATACAAGTGAGTATTTATTGGACTCCACTTGATATTAGACATCCTTATCGACTAGCCAAGATCTATCAAAAATATATAACAAGATTAGATGGGCTAAATATCACATAACACCTCATCGCAATAGTTTCTAATGCTAAAATTCATGACACTTTCTTGGTTACGTCTACTTCATCATTCTCAATGAGAAATGGAAGTTTTTATAGCTTGGGGTGTCTTTGTGTAGAAAGCTTCATTTGATCAACCATAGATCAAATCTGCATTCTATCAACCATAGAGCAATTCACCATATTAGTACTTCTCCTACCATCAAAGTACAAGTAACATACACTATTTATCATCTTGAACCTTTTATGGAATAGGTTCAAACTTTGATTAAGTTTCTCTTTAGAAAGATCCCCCATGATCCGCTTTAGATCAAAAGAAGAGTTCTATAATGAACCTTCAGGTTATTTCTAATATTTCCACTTATTTTGTTGTTTATAGCTTTTATATAACTTTCCCAAATCATTTATGACTTATTGGAACTGACAGCTCGATTACCGAGCAGTTCATTTGGTTTATAGAGCCAATTTACTGTTTTGAAGCCATTGCTAGTTCGAATTGGCTACCGGTTAAAAACTTCAGTCAAATGATCTTGTATTCCAATTCTAACAGTTCCAACAACTCCCGAACATTGATTTTAGTCAAGGTAGACCCTTGGTTTGTGTTTTGAGGCTTTTGAACTCATTTCAGGATATTGGCCAAAAGTTAAGAAAAATAGCACATAGTGTGGAACATATTTTTTGTTGAAATGACCTTGAATATAAATTTTTACGTTGACATTGAGTCTAGATGTCAAATTTGATAGGGTATTAAAGTCTATTTGTGTATACGGGTTTCCAAATAAATCCATAGGGGTTGACGGAGACTTAGAAAAACTTGTGTTGGTGCACTGCTTAAGCGCCCTTTTGGGCTGCTTAAACAAAGGGTCGCTAAAGCGGCTGGCCCATTGCTTAAGCAACAGGGTTGGTCCAATGGAGGTCCCCTAAAGGAAAACCCCTACTGTTTAAGCAGCAAGGAACTCCTTAAGCGGTATTTGTGTAGTCGACCAAATGTCACTAAAGCAACACTAGGTCGCTTAAGTAGTGTCTGCTTAAGCCACCAATGTCTTCTTAAGGGACATCTATGTACCTGGGAAGGATATAAACACCCCCACTTAGCCCGATTTTCCCTATTTTTCATCCATTCTCAAGAATTTTGAGCCCTAAAAAATGAGAAAACTTGGGAGAATCATTTTTGGGTGATTTTGGTGATTTGGTGAAGTCAATTTATGTGTTTATTCTTTGAATTTGTAATAAGCCTCCATTAATTTCTTGATTTAATTCTCCATCTTTATCTAAAATCCCTAAAAGTTTAGTGGCTTGATTGTATCACAATTATAGCTTGAAATTTACCTATTTTTCAGGGTAAATGTTCCTTGATCATAGAGGGACGTAGTGTTGGTTTTGAAAGTGAGATTCCATAAATAGGCCCCACATAGGATTTTTATGTAATTTTGGACATGAAGCATAATAGTTCAATATGGGTATCGTTGTTCTCATTTGTATGAGTAGATTATGATTTTGATAGCATGGCATCTTGCTAAAGTTACTCGGAAAGGGAAATTGGTGGTTTAGTGGATTCTTTGGACTTTTCTTCGGCGTTTAGGTAGGCTAGGTTTACCTTTTACATAGAATGAGCTAATTCATAGTATAATTATGAAATTATGCTATACATGGGATGGGATTTAAGTATTGAATGGATGATTGGTATGATTAAGTTTATTTGGACTGTATAGGACATTTTGGAATTGTTATTTAGGTGAAATTGATCTAGTTGCTTGCATTTTAGGTGGAAATTGACTTAGTTGCTCATGTTTTAGGAAGAATTTCTATCTTAGGGCTAATTATAGCTTATCTAATATCTATAAATGACTTTAAATACCTTCGCCTAGTTCGGTATAGAATTTGCCTAATAATGGATTTTGGGCATTAGAAGTGGGTCATTCTTATCCACTTTCGGACAAGACTTATGTTAGCATTTGTAAACTTATTTACACACGTAGTACCCTTGTTAATTCTTATTTTGGGACTTCAAGGAGAATGAATACTTAATAATTATTCTAGTTTGCTACATGGGAACTGGTCCTTATTCTGGGTAAAAATTTGGTGGTTTATTAATGTGGCTAATGGATATAGTTATTGATGTGGTCTGATTATATGAGTTTTGGTTCAAGTCTATCAATTCATGATGATATTGACAATATGTCTTTTAGTTCAAGTCTGGCAAATGATGTTATGATACTGATACTATTGAGGTTGTTATAATGAGGATTATATGAGTTCTGGTTTGAGTCCGGCATGGATGGTGAGGTATGATATGATACGGTATGGATGGTTTGATGGTTATGCTGATACTCGATAAGGTTTTTAATCTTTGGTCATTTATTTTCCTTTGATTGTACCCTTTGTGCTTATAGGGGACCGTATTGGGTCATTTACTTTTCTGCACTTATTAGCTTATGGGAGCTAATTTAGTTGTTATAATTGTGTGATCTTTACACTACTTTTCTGGATTTATTCATTTATTTATGCACAATAGTATTGGATCTTATTTATAGGTTTTCCCATTTACCTTGACTTATCTTGTTTAATCTTGTATCTTATTGTATTTATATCATGATTTAGCTCATTCGGCCTATCATGCCTGCTGAGTACCCATGGTTTTGGTACTCATACTACACTTTTGTATGTTTTTGGTGCATATTGGAGTACTAGTAGTCGCCGCTTATGTGATGCTTATGTCGGATTGATTTCACATATTGGATGATCTTTTGGAAACAGAGTTGCCCCTTTTCCTTCTACATTCTATATCTAGTCTTTCCTTTCTAAGACAGATTGTTTTTGAATATTTCAATACTTATGTTCCATTTGTAGTAGGTCTTGTACTGACTCTACTAGATCATGGGATGATTATTGATCATTTATTTATCTATTAGACTATTATGATAGTTTTATTGCTAATTTTAAGTATTTAGTTATTGATTTGGAGATTTTAGGACATTTCATACCAAGTTAGCCCATTGCCGATATCTTTGGGCTACGATTTTGCTTACCTACTTGTGGGATAAAGTAGGTTCCACAAAAATTGGGTCATAACAAATTGGTATCAGAGCGCAGGTTCACCAGTATCATTAGTACAAGAGAAAGTGTCTAGTAGAGTCTTGTGGATCAAAATGATGACGTCCGTTTCTTATCTTCGGGAGGCTATCGGATATTCTTAGGAGTTCTTCACTTCTTTCACTCACTCCTTGCTTAAAGTATAAGTTTGTTTCTAAAGCATTCCTTTCATTTCACTCTTTAGCAGATGGCTAGGACACGTACTATTGCTACACGAAATGATGGTCCTGAGACCAATCCTAGGGATCCTATTGTTATTTAAGGAAGACGTAGATGTTGTGGATTGATGCTCTGTCGAAATACGGAACTTTCGATGCTTAAAACAAAGAATATATGCACAAACTTAGGTTATTTTGTATATATGATGTGGTTTTTGTGGTTGTTGCAGGTGAAATAGGTGAATAACAGTCTTGGAATGAAATTAGAAGAAAAACCTCTGAAAAAAATGAAGTTTGTGCATCATACGAGTAGCTTACAAGTCGTCAACACATCATACGGCTCACAGGTTCACTTGTAATAACAACAATAACAAAATCCAAGCTGAGAAGCTAAGTGAATGGTAGATACGACTAAAGAGTACAAACCATAGGATGTCGATACGGGTCATGACAAGAAACCGTAAAGAGAACAGAAACTCAAGAAGTCATATAGATTTGAAGTCACAGAAGAAGATGAGTCAGAAGATCTGAGTATGACTCGTAAGGAGAAATCATAAATAGACCAGTGTCCAAAGCATTGAAAGAGTAAGGCCCAGGTGGTGGTGATTGAAGACCACGAGTCGTATGGTCAAGGTACGAATTGTGTGGATGAGTCATAAAGATAAAAGAAGCCTGAAGATTTGGAAGATCATTCGCTAAAAATCATATGACTAGCACTGTACGAATCATAAGAATACCTTATGAGTTGACCACGCACGTCGTACCTTATGCCGACATAGTTTTCCTATTCCATTTTAATTAGAATTTTTGGATTATTTTGAGATACTATAAATACCTTAGGATTATTTCTTTATTAGGTTATGCACTTTTACAATACTTTTCCTACTTTTTACATACTTTGATCATTAAGATTGTGCTTTTGAGATTTTTGGGTTTTTATTTAATTGAAGACTTTGGATTTTCTTCTTCTTATTCTTGTGCAATTAATTATATGTGTTCTTTATTGATTATCATGGATTCTTGCATGAACATGAGCAGCTAATTTTCTTGACTAGGGTTGTGGGAACCCTGGTGGATTAACTACATAAAAAAAGTGGGATGTTCATCTATTCTAATGTGGTTGCATGTATCTTAATCTTCTTCAAATTAATTGACCTCAGAACTACTGTAGAAGCTTGAGGATTGCCTATATTCGAAAACGTCCTCACAAAGGATTTTAGGATTAGGAAAATGGGATTAAGACAGCAATTTGAGATTTACGTCCATCTTATTTTTTCACCATCTCATCTTATCAACTGGAGACTCAAAAGGTAAAAATTGAAATGAAGTCATAGACAAGGAGCAATAAGGCGATGCCCTAAGACTCAAAAGGTAAAGGGTGAGATTTATCAATACGTTCACAAGACGGTTGATAATACCTATCTTGTCGACTTTATATATAGAGCAGCAGAATAAGTGGATTGAACACGAGAAATTGATGGAGTTAAGAAGCCAGGAAAAACACAGTCCTAGTGTTTGTCTTCTATTATTTACAAACACAAAACATTCAAGTTTGGTCACTACTTACTATTGATTTCCAAATTCCCCTTATTTACTTTTTTGCATTTCTCATGAATTTCATCAAGTTAAGCAATTATTCAATATTTTCTCTATGGGTTTGACCCCAACCTGGTTTGGGTTACTATATTTGGCATCGACCACAGCATATTTCTTTGGAGGTTAGTTTTGGGTGACATCTTGGTGTCGTTGCCAGGGATAATGGCTTGAATAAGTTTATTGAAGTAGGTGAAGTTTTTAGGTTTTATTTTTCATTCTTTATTTGGCATACACCGGTGTATGACAAACACTGGGAGTAGAGGCAATCCCTTACTCCCTTTTAATCCAAAGCCCGAAAGAATTCTTCAAAAACCACAAAGGATGTCATAACAAGTTCATGACAGTGTTCTTGCTAGGGTTTGAGACCCTCAAATTGTACCTCCTCCACCTGTTGATCCTAATTCGGCACTTTTGCAAGCTCCAAGAGATCCACAGAATGTTGCAGGTAGACAGACAAAGAACTTATTAGCTGAAGAAGAGGATCATTTGGCTGAAGGAGGACTAGCCAGGCCACGACAAGTGGTCGAGCATCGAGATAGAGTTCAGAGAGGTAGAGCTCCACTTATCTCTGAATATCAGCACCTACACCCATACAATGAACAAAAGGATAAGGGTTATGTTGAACCTACTTAGGCAGGGGCCATCATTCCTCCTACTCTACATCTCAATATTAAGTTTTTCATTACTAGAACTATGATATAATTGTTGAACTTAAAAGGTGTATTTTGGGGATCAGCAACTAATGATGCGAATATGCATTTGGCTAACTTTACTAGGATATGCATGTTGTATACAATTCTAGTGGTGGATCAAGAAGCTTTGAAGTTAAGGTTGTTCCTATTTTCGCTGACTAGAGAAGCATCACTATGGTTGGGGGAACTTCTGAGATGTTCAATCACTACTTGGTATGAGTTGCAGTGATAATTTCTGAACAAATTATTCCCTCCTACAAGAATGCTATAGTTCAAGGATGAAATTTACAATTTAGACATCAACTTGCAGAGTCCATGTATGAGGCATAGTTTAGATTCAAAAAGAAGTTGAGCATGGTACCTTATCACAAAATCACATAGTCTAATGTGTTAGAAATCTTCTATAGATTACTGAATTTTAGTTTGAGATCAATGGCAGATACTATTTTGAGAGGTGCATTATGTATCTTCGGTGGGATGTTACGCTGGATATGATGGATGAAATTTTGGTGACTAATCGAGGTTAGCCTAGTAGAGATGTTAATCATGGTGAAGGTATGTATGTTATTGGAGCATCTAATGATATGGAGCTGTTCATGATTTGGTATCATAAGAGGTTGCACAGCTTCAGATAGATATTGGGTTGCTTACAAAACAATTCGCAATAATGAGTGATAAGAAAGTAAATGCAGTTGGGGCATAGGTATCTACATCTAGAACTTTTGAGACTGAATCTAAAGATGAATCAAAGTATCTTGATCATCGGTTGGCAGATTTTCAAACCCAAGGGCAAGGGAATCAAGGTCAAAGCTATTACAATGATAAATACAGAGAAAGGAGCAGAGGTCAAAAATTCCAACCCTCTTTATAGGCTTCTTGAGAAAGAGGTGAAATTCAATTTTACTAAAGCATGCTTGAAGCCTTTTGAATATTTGAAAGAAAAGTTGATGACTGCTTCTATCATCTTGTCTCTGAGTTGGTCCTTGTCATTCAAGTTTATGTGTGACGCAAGTGGATTAGCATTAGGTGTAGTACTAGGACAACAAAAAAAAAGATCCTTCATCTCATCTACTATTGCATCAAGGCTCTAAACACTACACAAAAGTCTATTCAAAAATCTGCTTGAGAGATATGGAGTAAAACATAAGGTGGCAACACCTTATCATCTGCAGACTAGTGGACAAGTTGAGGTGTCCAATAGAGAAATCAAGTCCATCATAGCAAAGACAGTAAATGCAAATAGGAATGATTGGTAAAGAAATCTAGATGATACATTATGTTCTTATCAAACATCTTTCAAAACCCCCATGGTGCTTCTCCTTATAAGTTTGTGTATGGGAAGGTATATCACTTGTCTGTAGAACTTGAACATAAAGCACTATGGGCATTGAAGAAGATGAATTTTAAGTGGCAGGATGTAGCTAATTCAAGGATGAATTTTTTGAATGAGTTGGATGAATTTTGACTTTGGGCTTATGAATTTTTTGCACTTTACAAGGAAAAGATGAAGCTATGTCATGATCGCAAGATTGAGAAAAGGATATTTGAGACAGGGGACCGGGTATTTTTTTATCCCTCTAGACTTTGCTTGTTTCCAGGTAAGTTGAAGTCTAGGTGGTATGGTCTAATTACGATGACAAGATTTTATCCAAATGGTGCTTTAGAATTGAAGGGGGATGGTAAAGCTCTGTTCAAGGTGAATGGCAAAGAGTAAAGCATTATATGGGTAACACTGAAGAAGTTAATGTGATTTTGAGATAAACCTTGGGGAAGTCTGAGTAACCAAGGGATTTGTATCGTTCCGCGATGTTAAATAAAGCACTGTATGGGTGGCAACTGTAATGACCCAAAATCTCCTCCCAGGACGTCACACGGTGCTTAAGGCTATAAGTAGCCCCAAACTAACCCTTTGAGCCTGTCACTACATAAAATAACTCATTTTAAGAAAAAATAAACAAAACACTGGCACTGTCATATCAAATGATAGAAAATACAAAGAAAATACTTGGTCCAAATGACCACAATACTGAAAATCTCAACATACTAACAATCTGATAACTAGTCTGACAAAGCCTCTACTACTCAAGTCTACTAGAGAGCCATTGGGATAGGTCCCCAACTGACTCAACTAAACTAAAAGCAATAATATGTCTACTAACAATACTAAAATATCTGAAGATAGGTCCTTGAACCATCAGGACTCACCACTATAGACATGTAGACAAAGGTACTCGAAAATCACTGACGAGGCTGGGACTGAGAACCTGAACCTACATTATAAGACAATGTAGCACATAGACATATATATGGATCAGCACTTGGGAATGTACTAAGTATATGGGAGTGTATGCATTTATAGAAAACAATATCCATACTCTTTAATTAAATCATGCATGCAAATATGAATGACTCACATAGCTTGAATACATCTACAATATAAAGCTCATAAATCATGTAGAATGAAGCATGTAAAACAAATCTCGTGAGTCATTATACTTTAGCTTTAAAATTTAAACTCTTCTCTTATTCGTATTACATGAAGACTAAAGAAAGCTTTAAACAATACTTTCCAACTCATGCATATATCTCATGGAGAGTAAAATTTCTTTAATGCTCAAGAACTTAGAACTCTTTTAACTCAATACACTTGGAACTCGGAACTCTATAACTCTTACTAGTAGAGAAAACTACTTTCTTCTTGGGAAAATTTTACTTCAAGAAACTATTTTGAAAATCTTACTGTTAGGGAAAATCACTTATCTCAAAGATTTAGAGAAAATATTCTATCTCTAGGGAGGTTCTCTTAACCGACATAAACCATGCAAGCTACAAAGAGTCCAACGTCTTGTCCTCCTAAGGAAGAAACCTCAGGTTGAGGAGAGGCATTATACTCCTTCTAGGGAGTATAACCTCAACTCAGTGATCACTTATCTCGGCCTCAGGCCCATAAATCTCTATCCTATGGTGGCATGTAGTTCTGGAGTATGAAATCGTAGTAACATACCCAACTCGGTGCCAAATACTACTCCCTTTAGTTATCTACACTCATCTCAGGGAAATTCACTTTAAAATAATCTCATTGTTCATAAGAATTCAACTATAAAAATCTATAATCTCATTTGGTAAAATGGATTTCAAAGCTACTATGACCATTAAGGTCAAAACTTTCTCAATGATCTCACAATTCTCAAATCATGGGTGCTTATAGCACAAAAGTTCATAAAAACTGAAATCTCAAGGTAATACTTATCAAAATGCATACTAGATGTCATAAGGATACACAAATGATATAGAAATCTGGAATGTTCAGCAATTTGTCTTAAAATCTCAACATATTCATGTACTTCAATTTCTAGAACATTGGCAAATCTCAAAATCTCATGCATAGTAATATTGGGTATGAACCCATACTTCAAATTCATAGGAGAACTTATAAATTCATGTATATTTGTAATTTAAAACAAGTTTTGTGCACAAGGACGAAAGAATTGTCCCTGTTCAAACCCCACAAACCTTAGATTGTGTTATTGGATGTATAAACTTGTTGGAAACTCTTTCTCTTACTCTTTGAGAGAGGGTTCTTAAAGCCTTGAACTTGGAGAACTCAAATCTCAACTCAATTTGTACAATCTATGGTGAGTTCTTGAATTTCTTGGAGAAGGGTTTTGGATTTGCCCTTTAGGGAGAAACCCTAGCTCTTGGATGTTTTGGGAGATAATGAGGTTATCTTCTTCATTTTGAATATATCAGGATTTTAAAAGGGAAAAGACCCAGAAGATCCTATTAAAAATGACTTAAAAATAATGAACGGGAT
Organism: Capsicum annuum; assembly: GCF_002878395.1. Classification (NCBI taxonomy): domain Eukaryota; kingdom Viridiplantae; phylum Streptophyta; class Magnoliopsida; order Solanales; family Solanaceae; genus Capsicum; species Capsicum annuum. The sequence continues at coordinate 220,341,225 of NC_061122.1, read as the reverse complement.
TTGCGATGGTCGGAGTGACGGTCCGTCGCTAGCCTGATGGTCTGTCGGATCGTCCGTTGCACATTGGTCAGAAAAAGGCCACACTGCCTTAGTTGCGACGGTCCTTCACTAGGTTGACGGTCTATCATCTTGGCCATCGCACTTGGGCCAGAAGAGGGAGTCACTGCCTTGGTTGTGACGGTCCGTCAACCTATCCGTCGCACTTAGGCGGTTCTGACAACTCTCAGTAAAACGACCATAACTTCTCACCCCAATACCGGATTTGGATGAAATTGGTATCATTGGAAAGCTAATTCAATTCTCTACATGAAAAAATATCGATATTAGGGAAATTATACATGGTTTAAAATATTTATCACTTGGAAATTCAGCCCTTACTCTTCTTAAAGATGAAACTCGACTTAATGCAAAATATGGGGTATTATAATATCTCCCCCTTGGGAACATTCTTCCTCGAATATCGCTTGTTAGACCAAGAACATAGGAATAACTGAGTACACATAGCTGAAGCAATTTGATAAATGGCTCAAAATCTTTCTAAACTCTTGAATACTTGGAAAATTGCAGGAACTCATGCAAGAACAGATATATACCTGAACTTTAGATTTAGAAGGGCTGAAGTAAGGAAGAATAATACCTTCGGCTTGATCTGAACTCGTGAAAAAGAGGTGCAGGTACTTGGCTCGCATGTTTGCTTCTACCTCCTAAGTAGCGCCCTCGACTGACTGGTTCCGCCACAAAACTTTGACCAAGGGAACCTATTTGTTCCTCAGTCTACGGATCTGAAAATCTAGGATCTCAACAGGAATCTCATCGAATGAAAGATTATTCTGAATATCAGCACTCTCTGAAGGATCCACTACAATGGAATCACCAATATGCTTTTAAGCATGGAGACATGAAAAATAGGATGAACGGTTGACAACTCTGTGGGCAACTCAACTTCATAGGCTACTTTTCCAACATGGCTCAAAACTCTATAGGGGCCAACATAACGGGAACTAAGATTCCCCTTTCTACCAAACCTCTTAACCCCCTTTTATGGGTGAAATCTTTAAGTACACCAAATCACCCACCTCACACTTAAGATCCCTTCTCCTCACATCGGCATATGATTTTTGATGACTCTGAGCTATCTTTAACCTTTCTCTAATCAACTTAACTTTCTCCACAACCTCAAACACTACATCACTCCCAATCACAGCAGCTTCACCAACTTAAACCAGCCTATAGGTGATCTATATCTTCTACCATACAAAGCCTCAACTGGTTCCATCTCGATGCTAGCATGGTAACTGCTGTTATAAGAAAACTCTATCAATGTCAAATGCTCATCCCAACTACCTTTGAAATCAAGAGTACATGCCATCAACATATCTTCTAGAGCCAGAATGGTCCTCTCAGCCTGACCATCTGTCTGTAGATGAAAATTGGAACTCAAATGAACTTAGGTACCAAGACCCTGCTAAAATTCTCTCCAAAACTGAGAAGTAAACTGAGTAACCCTATTCAAAATAATAGACAAGGGAACTCCATACAGCCTGACTAGCTCCTGGATATACAATCTAGCATAATCCTCAACTGTATAAGATGTATACGCGGACTTAGTCAGCCTGTCTACAACAGCCCAAATAGAATCATGATGACGATGCAAAAGAGGTAAACAAGTCACGAAGTTCATATTCACCTTTTCCCACTTCCAAGTGGGTATACCAAACTCTTGCATCACACCACCAGGTCTTTGGTGCTCTACCTTAACCTGTTGGCATGTTGCACACTTTGCTACAAACTCAGCTATATTCTTCTTCATACCACTCCACCAATAGATTTCCCGCAAGTTGCGGTACATCTTAGTAACGTTGGGATGGATAGAATATCATGCGCCATGCGCTTCATCCATAATCCTCTGCCTCTGATCATCAACACATAGAACACATAATCTACCTTGCAATCTCAACACGCCATCTCCCCCTTGAAAGAAAACCTCTACCTTTTGTTTCTTAACTGACTTTTTCAGTCTAACCAAACTAGGATCTTTGTCTTGCTTTTCCTTCACTTCCGAAACTAAAGAGGATTCGAAAATACTTTTCACCAATGAACTTCCCTCAACTGAATCAAGCAACCTAACACCCAATCTATCCAGGCAATGCACATCACGAGCTAACTCTTTCTTACCTTCCTCAACATGAGCAACACTACCATAGAAAACCTGCTAAGGGCATATACCACTATATTGGCCTTGCACGGGTGATACAACACACTCATATCATAGTCTTTTAACAACTCTAACTACCTTATATGCCTAAGATTCAACTTCCTCTGGGTAAACACATACTGCAGGCTCTTATGATCAGTAAACATATTAACAAGGACACCATAAAGATAGTGTCTCTATATTTTCAAAGCAAAGACCACAACAACTAATTCAAGATCATGGGTTGGGTAGTCTAGAGGCATAGGCTATAACCTTACCTCTTTGCATCAACACACAACCCAAAACAACTCTAGAGGCATCATAATACACCACAAAACTATCTATACCATCAAGCAAAGTCAACACAGGGGTTGAAGTAAGTCGAGTCTTCAACTCCTTAGAACTCTTCTCACAAGAATCTGACCACTAGAACTTAACTTTCTTTTGGGTCAACCGGGTCATGGGAGATGTAATAGAAGAGAAACCTTTAATAAAACGGTGGTAATAGCCAACTAAACCAAAGAAACTTCTAATATCACATGGAGAAATAGGTCTAGGCCAATTTCTTACAGTTTCTGTCTTTTGGTGATCAAATCTAATGCCTTCGACTGAAACAATATGACCCAGAAAAGCTATTGATCTTAGCCAAAATTCACACTTGTTAAATTTGGCGAACAACTGGTGATCTCTAAGAGTTTTCAAGACAATTCTAAGGTGATCTGTATGGTCGTTCTTATGATGAGAGTACACAAGGATATCATCTGTGAAAACAATGACAAACATATTGAGATATTGCTTGCACACTCGATTTACCAGGTCTATAAAGGCTGCTGGGGCATTGGTTAGCCCAAAAGACATGACTAGAAACTCAAAGTGACCATACCGGGTTTGGAAAGTTGTCTTTGGGATATCTCATTCACTCACTTTAAGCTGGTGATAGCCGGATCTAAGGTCTATCTTAGAGAAATAACTTGCACCTTGCAACTGATCAAACAGGTCATCAATTCTTAAAAGAGGATACTTATTTTTTACTGTAACCTTATTAAGCTGACGATAGTCAATGTACATACGTAAATAACCATCTTTCTTTCACACGAATAAAATAGGTGTGCCCCAAGGAGAAACACTGGGCCTTATGAAACCTTTGTCTAAAAGATCTTTGAGTTGATCTTTCAACTTCTTAAACTATGTAGGTGCCATACGATATGGCAAAATAGAAATGGGTTGAGTGTCGAGAAGAAGGTCAATCCCGAATTCTATCTCTCTATTAGAAGGTACCCCTGGGAGATCTTTCATAAAAACATCAAGAAACTCATTAACAATACTGACTGACTGAATAGTTGGAGCCTCGAACTTAGTGTCTTTGACTCTAACTAGGTGATAGATGCAACCTTTAGATATTAGCTTTTTGGCTTTGAGATAGGAAATAAAATGGCTCTTGGGAGATACCAAACTCCCGGACCACTCATGAACTGGCTCATCAGGGAACTGAAACTTGACCACATGGGTACGATAGTCTATAGATGCATAGCGAGAATGAAGCCAATCCATACCCAGAATAAGGTCAAAATCCACCATATCTAACTCTATCAAATCAGCAAATATGACTCTATGAAGAACAGTAATAGGATAATTTTTATAAACTTACTTAGCAACCACTAACTCTCCTACTGATGTGGAAACTAGGAAAGGCTCAGGAAACTATTTGGGACTCATTTCAAAATTCACAGTGACTAATGAGATCACATAAGAGAAACTTAAACCGGGGTCTAACAACACATAAAAATCAAAGCAAAAGACATGGAACATACCAATAACAACATCGAGAGAGTCCTCCTACTCGTGACGGGATGGTAAGGCAAAGAATCTATTCTGGCACTGACCGCTAGTAGTGCTAGATGAAGCACCCTGAATAGGGGTGGGATAAGGTTTAAGAGATGATGCACTAGTAGTCTGTGCCTGTGTTCGAGAATATTTGTTCCCCTGCCTAGCATGCAGACAATCTCTAAGTCTGTGGCCCATCTTTCCACAACCAAAACAACCCCTCTGATCCACTAAACACTCAGCAGGATGATCTCTACCATACTTAGAACAAGGAGGATAGAAGGGTTTGTTACTTACACTATTCTGCGACCTAGACATAGAAGACCTATTCCTTTGATCCTTCCTACCTCTAGGCACAGGAGCACTAGCTGATGAAGGCACTGGCATAGACGAATGACTCTAGAACTATGGGTGGTTCCCTCAATGAGACCTAGCCTAACTATACTCATGATGTTCGGATCTAGTCCTCTTGTTACCCCTCACTCTATCTCTTTCCCTTATCTTATCCAACTCTATTTGTTATGCATACATCATCAACCTAGGCAGATCCATATCCCTATTCAGCATCGTTATCCTACACTCTTTTAGTACCAAACCAGAAACACCTATCACAAACTTTCTCATAGTAGATCGGGTGTCAAAAATCAAATCAGGAGCATACTTGGCCAAATGGTTGAACTTCAAACAGTACTCCTTAACAGTCATGGAGCCCTGCCTTAAGTTCATAAACTCCTTAATCTTTGTTTCCCTCATCTCAAATGGAAAGAACTTGTCTAAGAGTGCATCTTGGAACAACTACGAAGTTATAGGAGCAACACCCTCACCTCTACCCTTCCTCTACAATACAACCCAATCATAAGCAATATCTTTAAACCTATAAGATTTAGCTCAACACTTTCTTCCTCAGAAATATGCATCACCTGTGTGATCTTTCTCACCTCCTCAAGGTATAATTGGGGTTCCTCGCCAGCCTTTGACCCATAAAACTCAGGCAAATTTATTAGCATAAAATTATGAATCCTAGCACAGCTAAATCACCTCCCCACTAATTTCCAACTGTGGCCTTGCTATTGTCCTGAACATTAGCAGTAACTTCTTGGGCTAACGCCTAAAAGGCCGCCTAAAACACAACATGAGACACTGTCTTATTCAAAGGATCAACAAGCTAGGTTTGCTAATTATCGTTTCTGCAGGCATTCCCTCTTAGGGGAGGCATTATCTGAAATAGAAGAGCATGAATTATTAGATAAGAGGGACAACAATAGGCACAATAGAATCTGAAAGAAAGAATAACTTGTTCCTAAAATGTTTTGTAACCTCTTGCTCATAGATGTGGCGCACTACACACCGATGAGCAAGACTCTACTCAACGTGGCTTGTTAGACTCCCTAGGACTCCTTAAACCTTAGGCTCTAATACCAAGTTTGTAAATACCCGAAATCTTCTCCCAGGATGTCACACGGTGCTTAAGTCTACAAGCATCCCCAATCTAACCCTTTGAGCCTGTCACTACATAAAATAACTCATTTTAAGAAAAAAAAATACTGGCACTGTCGTATCAAATAATAGAAAATACAAAGAAAATACTTGGTCCAAATGACCACAATACTGAAAATCTCAACATACTAACAATCTGATAACTAGTCTGACAAAGCCTCTACTAATCAAGTCTACTAGAGAGCCATTGGGATAGGTCCCCAACTGACTCAACTAAACTAAAAGCAATAATATGTCTACTAACAATACTAAAATATCTGAAGATAGGTCCTTGAACCATCAGGACTCACCACTATAGACATGTAGACAAAGGTACTCGGAAATCACTAACAAGGCTGGGACTGAGAACCTGAACCTACATTATAAGACAATGTAGCACATAGACATATATATGAATCAGCACTTGGGAATATACTAAGTATATGGGAGTGTATGCATTTATAGAAAACAATATCCATACTCTTTAATTAAATCATGCATGCAAATATGAATGACTCACATAGCTTGAATACGTCTACAATATAAAGCTCATAAATCATGTAGAATGAAGCATGTAACACAAATCTCGTGAGTCATTATACTTTAGCTTTAAAATTTAAACTCTTCTCTTATTCATATTACACGAAGACTAAAGAAAGCTTTAAACAATACTTTCCAACTCATGCATATATCTCATGGAGAGTAAAACTTCTTTAATGCTCAAGAACTTAGAACTCTTTTAACTCAATACACTTGGAACTCGGAACTCTATAACTCTTACTAGTAGAGAAAACTACTTTCTTCTTGGGAAAATTTTACTTCAAGAAACTATTTTGAAAATCTTACTATTAGGGAAAATCACTTATCTCAGAGATTTAGAGAAAATATTCTATCTCTAGGGAGGTTCTCTTAACCGACATAAACCATGCAAGCTACATAGAGTCCAACGTCTTGTCCTCCTAAGGAAGAAACCTCAGGTTGGGGAGAGGCATTATACTCCTTCTAGGGAGTATAACCTCAACTCAGTGATCACTTATCTCGGCCTCAGGCCCATAAATCTCAATCCTATGGTGGCACGTAGTTCTGGAGTATGAAATCGTAGTAACATACCCAACTCGGTGCCAAATACTACTCCCTTTAGTTATCTACACTCATCTCAGGGAAATTCACTTTAAAATAATCTCATTGTTCATAAGAATTCAACTATAAAAATCTATAATCTCATTTGGTAAAATGGATTTCAAAGCTACTATGACCATTAAGGTCAAAACTTTCTCAATGATCTCACAATTCTCAAATCATGGGTGCTTATAGCACAAAAGTTCATAAAAACTGAAATCTCAAGGTAATACTTATCAAAATGCATACTAGATGTCATAAGGATACACAAATGATATAGAAATCTGGAATGTTCAGCAATTTGTCTTAAAATCTCAACATATTCATGTACTTCAATTTCTAGAACATTGGCAAATCTCAAAATCTCATGCATAGTAATATTGGGTATGAACCCATACTTCAAATTCATAGGAGAACTTATAAATTCATGTATATTTGTAATTTAAAACAAGTTTTGTGCACAAGGACGAAAGAATTGTCCCTGTTCAAACCCCACAAACCTTAGATTGTGTTATTGGATGTATAAACTTGTTGGAAACTCTTTCTCTTACTCTTTGAGAGAGGGTTCTTAAAGCCTTGGACTTGGGTAACTCAAATCTCAACTCAATTTGTAGAATCTATGGTGAGTTCTTGAATTTCTTAGAGAAGGGTTTTGGATTTTTTCTTGAGGAAAAAACCCTAGCTCTTGGATGTTTTGGGAGATAATGAGGCTATATGTTTCATTTTGAATATATCAGGGTATGAAAATGGAAAATACCCAAAAGATCCTATTAAAAATTGCTTATAAATAATGAATAGGATTTGCAACGGTCGGAGTGATGGTTCATCGCTAGTCTGACGGTCCGTCGGATCGTCCGTCTCACGTTGGTCAGAAAAAGAACACACTACCTTAGTTGCGATGGTTCGTCACTAGCTCGACTATCTGTCATCTTGGCCGTCGCACTTGGGCTAGAAGAGCGAGTCACTTCCTTGGTTGCGACGGTCCAGGCGACGGTCCATCGGAAACTCGATGGTCCGTCAACCTGTCTGTCGTACCTGGGCGGTTCCGACAACTCTCAATAAATTGGCCATAACTTCTCACCCCGATACTAGATTTGGATGAAAATTGTATTGTTGGAAAAATAACTCATATCTCTATATGAAAAAAGTCAATATTAGGAAAATTCTACACGGTTTAAAATATTTCTCACTTGGAAAGTTAGCCCTTACACTTCTTAAAGATGAAACTCAACTTAAAGAAAAATCCAGGGTATTACAGCAACCCATGAGGCTAGTTGGAGAAATTTAGTGTCCAACTTAGCCATGTCGTGTCACGATGTTAAATCCAGCTTTGCGTGGGAGGCAAACCAGATTTTTTATTTTGGGATTTTTAAACTAAAGTGGACAGGGGTTGAACATTTTTTGATTCTTTACCGGGGCTTGAGGGAGTAGGAATTTTAGTCATTTGGAGCTTTTATAAGAGAGGATAAAAACTTATTTCTAAGAGGAGAAGTTTTAAAGAAAACTATTAGAGAGATAATTTGAGTGAGAATAGGAGAAAACAGATTTGATTTTGAATTTTAAGGGAAATAACCATTGTCATTTTAGGGACCTTTTAGAGAAAATAACATGTATGGTCATAATTGGTGCAACCCTTCACCTTTCTAGGGATTTGATAGCTTTTAGTCAAAGAAAGAAATGTGGCTTTTTTAGACAAACTGTTAATGAGTTTAGAGTACACAGTTTTGGTACTAACCTGAGAGAAGGGACGAGGTCCCTCTCTTTCTTGAGTGAATTCATAGAGTTATGTATGTCTCATATATTCTCCTTTAAAGCAGTTCACCATATATGTACACCTGCAAAGGTATGGTACTAAGTTAGACCAACAATTGCATACTTTATCAAGTATACTTGTCTCCTGATCATAACCAATCTGAAGAGGAAAATTGAACCATTAAGTAGGTCAGTTCATTCTGATCAGCCCAACCTCAACCTGTTCTTCACAAATTATTCCTTCTGAAGAGCCTTTGTAAAATATCTGCTATTTGATCCTCAGTCTTGATAAACTTCATCTAAATATCTCCTTTTTCAATATTGTCTCTCGAAAAATGATGCCTTACATCAATATACTTGGTTCTCTTTTGCTGCACTGGATTTTTTGCCATGTTAAGAGCACTTGTATTGTCATACATCAAAAGGATAGTTTCTAAAACAATCCCAAAGTCTTTTAGTTGTTTGATCCATAGCAATTAAGCACTAATATGTGGACTGAAATCATGAAATTGGGTGGATTTCCAAAGTAAGATTGTATGAAATTCATTATCATGCCTAAGTCTTAAATCATGCAATCTAAATGTTTGATAAAATGCCTAGGAGTATAGAAATTATGCTTGATAGTTAAACTGTGACCCAAGTTATGAATGTACGTGTTTCCCTATGTTTAAAATGATTTCCATGAGGATTTTTGTGCAATACAATTGCGTGATGATATAATTATGATATTAAAATGATGAAGTTAAGACGGGATCATGTGCATTCTAAGCTATATACAAGATTATGATAACCATGTGCTTCATGAAATATCCCCTATTGTTGTAGTATGAATTGTTGATGTTGGCCATGTATTCAAGAAAGTCATGCTTTGTTAGTTTCCTTCTATCGAGTCCTGGGGGTACTTGTACCCGAAAAATATAGTTGTGTACCTAGAGCCAGTGTCATGTTTCATGATATCCTCAGTCAAACCATGATCCATAGAACTCAGTCAGTCATGTGGCTCAGGAAATCTCAATAGTATTCCATAAGTCAATGGAAACTCCATGAAATCAGTCTAGTCCAGTTTAGTTAATTATGTTTAGTGTCTATTCAGATGGAAGCGGGAATTAGCACCAAGCGAACCCAAGGATGGGAACTCATCTGTTATATGAGGGTGTGATTCTTAGAAGCAATCTTTGTGTTCCTAAACTACGTAGCCAGCATAGGTTGAGATATCATAGCCTATTATATGAGGGTATATGAGGTGGATTAACCTGTTATATAAGGGTTCCCACAGTTCTCACTAGAGTTACCTATTATATGAGGGTTACTCACAGATTGTCCTTACCAATGGCACGGTATTGACACCCTTATAATTGCGGTTATAGATTGGACCCCAACTCAGCTATATTGCAATTATTTAGGGCATGTCGGTTAGATAACTACTTCCCGCAGTTTTAGTTACACAATCAGGACTGTCAGATACAGTCATAAGTTTCAGTAAAAGAACTCAGATAGTTCTTCAGAATTCAAGACTGTCGGATACAGTCAACTCAGAACAGTACAAAACTCAGCTAGTTTTATTAGAAACTAGACTGTAAGATATAGTTACTCAGTATCAGTTATTTCAGTTATACAGCTATTAGTATCTCATGTTGTCAGTACTCAAGCTCAGTAATTATGTCATCACGATCTCAATTACAGTTATTACAGTTATTCATGCATGCATTCTCACGTTCATGTTATCCAGCCAGTTAGAATAGTTTATGCATATGAACCCTTTGCATTTAGCCTACCTCACATGCATACCAGTACATCCAATCATATTGACACATTTGTGCTATCATGTTTTTATACCATAGGTTCAGAAGCACGAGCTCTAGAGCATCAGTAGTAGCCAGGTTTAGCAGTCAGCCCTTGTCATTCAAGGATGATATTATGAATTATTTTATTGATTCAGTTATAGCTTTTAGTAGATGGAGTTAGTTGGGGAAATGTCTCACCAACTTCTTATTGAGACAGTTAGAGGTTTTTTAGACTATCATGTTCAGACGGTTATTTCAGTTATTTTGGGTATTTCATACCCTATTCAAATGTTATATTTTTATCATTTATGTTCAGCATTGAACCTTACGTCCTATCAGCCTTTTTTCTGCATTTTTATACGTATATTATGCAGTGTACGGGTACAGATATCAGTCATGGATTATCTTGTGGTCCTTTAGGATCATGGGCATCGTGTAGTATTCCAGCTATCAGATTCGAGGCATTACAAACTTAGTATTAGATTCAGGTTCAATAGTGTCTTAGAAAGTCTGAAAGCCGCATCTAGTAGAGTCTTGTACATGGGTGTGTTGTACGCCACATTTATGTACAGGAGGCTATGAGATGTTTTAGGAATAGTTTCCCTTCTTTCAGTATTCATGTCGTGCTAGTGAGCATAATCTTAAGTTAATCTCTTAGTCTGATCTATTTCTCCCTTTATTCTATAGAACATGCCTCCCAAAAAAGGAAATGGGAATCAGTCAGCCCCTCAGCCTAAAAATCAATTGGGCAAACATATTTCTCATGCAGAGTTAGCTGCATATAAGTTGCAGGATGTTGCTCACTCTAGGTTTAAACAGTGGAAGTCAGAAAGGGCAGATGATGCAGGGCCTATTAAGTGGGAGGAGTTTGTCATTGTATTCTTAGATAGATTTTTTTCCCAAGAGCTAAGAGAGGCTAAGGTATTAGAGTTTATCAACCTCAGGCAGGGTAACATGACGGTGAAGGAGTATTCTTTTAAGTTTACTTAATTAGCCAGATATGCCCTTCATGTGGTTGTAGATAGAAGGGCCAAGATGAGTAAGTTTGTTTCAAGGGTGAATGATAGTGTGGTCAATGAGTATAGATCTACAATGTTGAATATTGACATGACTTTAGCCAAGCTTATGACTCATGCCCAACAGATAGAAGAGCAAAAGATTAAGATGAGGGAGAAGAAGAATAAGAGAGAAAAGACAGGTAGTTTCACCTTTGCTCATCCCAAATTAGAAGGAGGAAACCATTCTCAGTTTCATCCTAAGTCATTAGTTCCAACTCCTTCTTCAGCTAGTGCTCCAGCTCCTAAATTCAGAGACGATAGTAGAGATAGAGCGCCAGGCTCTAAGTCTTAGGGCAATATTAGCAGTTCCCGCACCTATCCTCTTTGCCAGACTTGTGGCAAGCACCATTAGGGTATTTACAGAGGTGGCAGTGGTATTTGTTTCGAATGTGGCAAGCTAGGACACTAAGCCAGAGACTGTCCTTAGCCAGGTCCTCAGGATTAGCAGAACCGCTCCTTAGATTAGTTCAGTAGTCCAAATAAGTAGGCTCTACCTCCAGTACTACTATTAGGCAGCGCCCAAATCAATTTTATGCTCTCCAGTCCTGGCAAGATCAGGAAACTTCTCCTGATATGGTTACTGGTATGTTATAGATCTTTCGTGTGCATGTTTACGCTTTGCTAGATCCAGGTGCTTCCTTGTCTTTTATTACTCCCTATATAGAAGCTGATTTTGAAATCAGTCCCGAAATTCTAGTAGAACCCTTTTCAGTCTCTACCTCGTGTGTAAAATCATCATAGCCCAGCAGGTATACAGGAACTGTCTGGTTATGATATTTCATAAAGTCACTTTAGCAGACTTAGTTGAATTAGAAATGACTGATTTTGATGTCATTCTTAGCATGGATTAGCTTCATTCCTGCTATGCCATAGTCGACTATAGAAACAGAATAGTCCAGTTTTAGTTTCCGAATGAACCTATCCTAGACTGGAGGGATAGTACTTCAGCTTTCAGAGGTCAGCTTGTTTCCTACCTTTGGGCAAGGAAAATGATATCTAAAGGATGTGTCTATCATCTTGTTCATGTTAAGGACTCTAGCTCCGAAAATCCCAGTCCCAGTCATGAATGAATATTCAGGTGTCTTTCCCAAAGAAATTCCAGGAATTCCTCCCGAAAGAAAAATAGACTTTGGTATTGATCTTCTTCCAAATACTCAGCCTATATCTATTACTTCATACAGAATGGCACCATCCAAACTCAAAGAATTGAAAGATTAGTTGAAGAATATCTTGGATAAAGGATTCACTAGACCCAGCGTATCCCCATAGGGTGCACCAGTCTTATTCATGTGCAATAAAGACTGTTCTCTTAGAATATGCATTGATTATCATCAGCTCAATAAAGTCACAGTCAAGAACAAGTATCCTCTTCCCAGAATTGATGATTTATTTGATCAACTTCAGGGTGCCAGCTATTTCTCTAAGATAGACCTCAGATCCAGCTATCGTCAGCTCAGAGTCAGAGAATGTGACATTCTGAAGACAGACTTTCGTACTCGGTGTGGTCACTTTGAATTTCTAGTCATGTCTTTTGGACTTACAATACCCCAGCCGCTTTTATGGACTTGATGAACCGGGTGTTCAAGCAGTACTTGGATATGTTCGTCATAGTCTTTATAGATGATATTCTGGTCTATTCCCATAGTGATCATGATCATGAAGAACACCTCAACGTCATACTTCAGACTCTCAGAGATCATCAGCTATTCACCAAATTCAGTAATGCGAGTTTTGTATAAGGTCAGTAGTATTCCTTGGTCATATCATTTTTGGTGATGGCATTATCTATACGGAGTTCATGTATACATATTCACAGAAAAGAGCCTTCAGTATATCTTTTCTCAAAAAGATCTCAATCTTCATTAGAGAAGGTGGTTAGAGCTCTTGAAAGATTATGACATGAGCGTCCTTTATCATTCGGGCAAGGGTAACGTAGTGGCCGATGCTCTCAGTAGACTGTCTATGGTTAGTGTTGCTCATGTTAAGGATAGAAGAAAGAATTTAGCTTAGGAGGTCCATCAACTTTCCAGACTAGGCATTCACTTAGTTGATATAGAGTAGGGTGACATATGGGTTTAGAGTAGGTCATAATCATCTCTAGTTTTTGAGGTGAAAGAAAAACAAGATAGAGATCCCAGTCTAGTCAAGTAGAAAGAATCAGTCAAGGATCTAAAGGTAGAGGTTTTCTCCCAAGGGGGAGATGGTGTTCTGCATTGTCAGGGTCGTCTGTGTGTTCCAGGTGTAGATGACTTAAGGCAAAACATTCTTGCAAAAGCACATGGTGCGCGCTACTCTATTCATCTAGGGTCCATAAAGATGTACAGCGATTTGTGGGAAACCTATTGGCGGAGTAGGATGAAGAGTGATGTTACAGAGTTTGTGGCTAAGTGCTCTACATGTCACTAGGTAAAGATAGAGCATCAGAAGCCTAGTGGGTCCATACAAAAGTTCAGTATTCCTACTTAGAAGTGGGAATAAGTGAACATGGACTTCGTGACGGTTTTGCCTCGTACTCATTATCAGCATAATTTAATTTGGTTCATTGTAGATAGAATGACCAAGTCAACTCATTTCCTTCCAGTCCATACCTCTTATTTAGATGAGGATTATGCCAAACTCTATATCAAAGAGTAGGTCAGATTGCATGGTGTTCCATTATCCATTATCTCAGACAGAGGTACCCAGTTTACCTTTTATTTCTAGAAAGCATTCCAAAAGGGTCTTGGTACCCAAGTCTATCTCAGTATAACCTTTAATCCTTAAATAGATGGTCAAGAAGAAAGGACCATCCAGACTCTAGAAGATATGCTAAGGGAGTGTGCAATTGATTTCAAGGGTATTTGAGATGACCACTTGTCTTTGATTGAGTTTGCATACAACAATAGCTATCATTCTAGTATTAAGATGGCTCCGTTTGAATCTCTCTATGGTAGAAGATGCATATCTCCAGTTGGTTGGTTCAAAATTAGTGAGGCTTCAATTATAGGGCCTAACTTAGTATTCGATGCCTTAGAGAAAGTCTAGTTGGTCAGAGAAAGACTCCGGGCTACTCAGAGCCGACAGAAGTCTTATGCAGATGTCCGCAGAAAGTATCTCAAGAAGGGAAAGCTTAGTCTGTGATATGTCGGTCCCTTCAAGATACTCAGTCGTTTCGTCAAGGTAGCTTATGAACTCGATTTGCCTTCAGATTTAGCCTCAGTTCATCCATTTTTTCATGTCTCTTTGCTCAAGAAGTGTATAGGTGACCCGACAGTTGTAGTCCCTATTTAGAGGTAGACATTCAAAATAGCCTCTCTTATAAATAGATTCCAATTGAATCCTAGACTATCAGACTCATAGACTGAGGAACAAAGAAGTTTCTCTGGTCAAAGTTCTTTGGTAAAATCAGTTCGTTGAGGGAGCTACTTAGGAAGCAGAAGCTGATATGCGAGCCAAGTATCCTCACCTCTTCCCCGCCAACTCAGGTCTAGCTCAAGGTAACAGTTCTCCTTAAACTTTTTATTTTTATGTTTACACTTTAGTTAAAATCTTGATACTCAGTTCATGCTTAGAATTCCATTATAAACTCGGTATTAAATACCACTGCACATTCAATCATGCATTCATGTATCAGTTTAGTTATATAGTCATGCATCAGACATGCATTCTCATTGTGAGAAACCCAGTTCATCAGAACAGTTAGTAATGCATTCACGAATCAGTTACACATCCATCAGATATGCATGCTCAGTATAATATATTCAGTTATCAATCATGTCAGTCACAAAATCATGTTCCAGTTGTTCATGCTCAATATGTGTTTCAGTCTATCGTTTCTCCCCTCTTAGTCGGTCTTATTCGAGAACTAATATTCTCAAGGGGGGATATTGTAAAACCCCGTAAAATACTTAAGCTTAATTCAGTCCTTTAAGCCTGTCAAGGGGGTCACAAACTTAGAAAATTCTAGCTAGATGCCCAGACTTAGCTCAATTTTGGCCTTCAAAAGTTGGAAAATTCATTTCGCCACCTTAACGTCCATTAATGGTCTATATTCTTGTTAATTCATGATTAGGAAGGTCAATAGATATTCCCGGAAAAGTTTTAGATTTTTTCAAAACTCGTTTCAAGCAAGTTTGGAAGTTCAAAATAGTGGACCAACGCGATCTTAGCGCGCCGCGTCGCCAATCGCATTGGTCACCAGTTGTACAGACTGCCAGAACCAAAACAACTGAGGCTCAATGCGTTTTCGGTGCACCGTATTGGGTATAGCATCGAAACCCTTGACGCGCCGCATCGCCCATAGCGTCGGTGCCCAGTTATTTAGTCATTAAATTTCCACATTTTTAAGGGCAAAGGGGTAATTCTCCCACCCCTATATAAGTTAAAAACACAGGATTAAGCCCTATTTACACCAAAATATAGCCATTTCCCTCAAGATCCTCTCAAGAACACATTAGGGTTTTCGATTGGGGATCCAAGTCTAAGAAAATTTCTCCGTGAATCATCAAGAATCTTTCATCCAAGGTATGCATAGTGTTCATTCATGGACTGCTTTCATCCATGAAGCCCAAGAATCAAGTTTTAAATTACAAATTATGATATTCATTCTATGAACTGAATTATGTTCATATGTTATTATTGTATGAATTCCAAGACGGAACCTTTATTGTGCCTTTATGATATTACGCTAATATGTGGACTGAAATCATGAAATTGGGTGGATTTCCAAAGTAAGATTGTATGAAATTCATTTTCATGCCTAAGTCTTAAATCATGCAATCTAAATGTTTGATAAAATGCCTAGGAGTATAGAAATTATGCTTGATAGTTAAACTGTGACCCAAGTTATGAATGTACGTGTTTCCCTATGTTTAAAATGATTTCCATGAGGATTTTTGTGCAATACAATTGCGTGATGATATAATTATGATATTAAAATGATGAAGTTAAGACGGAATCATGTGCATTCTAAGCTATATACAAGATTATGATAACTATGTGCTTCATGAAATATCCCCTACTGTCGTAGTATGAATTGTTGATGTTGGCCATGTATTCAAGAAAGTCATGCTTTGTTAGTTTCCTTCTATCGAGTCCTAGGGGTACTTGTACCTAAAAAATATAGTTGTGTACCTAGAGCCAGTGTCATGCTTCACGATATCCTCAGTCAAACCATGATCCATAGAACTCATTCGGTCATATGGCTCAATAAATCTCAGTAAATTCAGAAATATCAATAGTATTCCATCAGTCAACGGAAACTCCATGAAATTAGTATATTCAGTTCAGTTAATTATGTTCAATTTCTATTCATATGGGAGTAGGAATTAGCACCGAGCGAACCCAAGAATGGGAACTCACCTATTATATGAGGGTGTGATTCTTAGAAGCAATCTTTGTGTTCCTAAACTACGTAGCCAGCGTAAGTTGAGACATCATAGCCTGTTATATGAGGGTAGATGAGGTGGATTAACCTATTATATGAGGGTTCCACCATTCTCACTAGAGTTACCTGTTATATGAGGGTTACTCACAGATTATCCTTACCAGTGGCGCGGTATTGTCACCCTTCCAATTGGGGTTACAGATTGGACCCCAACTCAGTTATATTGTGATTATTTGGGGCATGTTGGTTAGATAACTGCTTCTCATAGTTTCAGTTACCTGATCAGGACTGTCAGATATAGTCATACAGTTTCAGTAAAATAATTCAAATAGTTCTTCAAAATTCAGGACTGTCATAAACAGTTAACTCAGAACAGTACAGAACTCAGCTAGTTCTATCAAAAACTAGACTGTTAGATACAGTCGCTTAGTATCAGTTATTTTAGTTATACAGCTATCAGTATATCATGTTATCAGCACTCAGGCCCAATAATCATGTTGTCACAACTCAGTTACAGTTATTACGTATTCATACATACATTCTCATATTCATGTTATCCATCTAGTTAGTATAGTTCATGCATGTGAACCCTTTGTATTTAGCCTACTTCACATGTATACCAGTACATTCAATCGTACTGACGTATTTACGCTATGGTGTTTTTATATCATGGGTTCAGAAGCACGAGCTCTAGAGCTTCAATAGTAGCCAGGTTTAGCAGTGAATCCTTATCATTCGAGGAAGATATTATGAGTTATTTCACTGATTTAGTTTTAGCTTTCAATAGATAAAGTTGGTTGGGGACATATCTCATTAACTCCTTATTCAAACAGTTAGAGGCTTTTTAGACTATCATGTTCAGACGGTTATTTCAGTTGTTTTGAGTATTTCATACCCCATCCAGATGTTATGTTTTTATCATTTATGTTTAGCATTGAACCTTATGGCCTATCGGCCTTTATTTCTGCATTTTATACATATTTTATACAGTGTACAGGTATAGATATCAGTCATGGGTTACCTTATGGTCCTTCGGGGTCATGGGCACCATGTAGCATTTCGGGTATCAGATTTGGGGCATTACAATAACATTTCTTTAGCAGCTCCTTGATGTAATTTTCTAGACAAATCATTGTCCCTTGAGAGGTTTGCTTGATCTGTAGTCCTACATAAGAAACTCAATTCACCCATCATGCTCATTTCAAATTCACTCCCTATCAGTTTTGCAAACTCTTCACGTAGGTATCCATAGGTGGCTCTAAAAATTATGTCATTAACTTATATTTCGACAATTAGCAAGTTTCTACCTCTTGACTTCAAAAAGAGAGTATCATCAATTTTCCCTCTTTTAAATCCATTTTCTATAAAAATCTTTTAGTCTCTCATACCAATCTCTAGGTGCTTACTTTAACCCATAGAGAGCTTTATCCAATTTTAGCACATGATATGGATAGTTTACGTTTTCAAAACTTGGAGGTTGTTTAACAAAAACTTCTTATAATACCCTGTATTCCCCTAGCATAATTTAAGTCCTAATACATGAGTATTCCTATATAAATTTTTGAAATACTCATTATTTTTCAGTTTAGATCCTACCATTGCGTAGAAAATTCAATTAACTTTCCAACGATATAAAATTCTCCCAAATCTGACAACCGGGTAAGAAATTATGGTGATTTTAAGTTTCTATCATTAAACACCGTCATTTTGACCCTTAGCGCATTGCAGAGCCAGTATAAATAATAATTGTCAGTTTTCAGTGTGGTACCGCAATGTTGGCACATCACGCCAAGGACCCAGTTCACGTTTGGCAATTTTCAGTGAGCCTTCGTGATTATGACGCATTGCGGAGGTGGACAAAATAGCATTCTAGTGAAGGACCGCGATCTTACCACATTGTGACATCGTCCAGTTTCCCAATTGTCCCTTTTCCGGTGGCTTGGCGCGATAGTGGCGCATCTTTCCAAGGACAGAAATTGAGATCTTCAGTTTTCAGCTTGCGTTTTTAAATTCATCTAGGAGTATTTGGGTCTTTTTCCTAAGCCATAAACTCATCCTAAACACAAAATTTAACCCCTAATTGACCTAAATACTCATCATTATTAAATTCCTCTCAAATAAAAGATCCTCTTTTCAAGAACAAAAAACCCTAGCTCTCAAATTCAAGGCCAAATCTCAAGAACTCACCATCAATCCTTCCAATTTCATTAACTCAGGTATGTTAGATGTTCATCCATGGGTTCTTTCCACCCATGGAGTCCAAGTATCCTATTTAAATTACAAAATTATGATCTTTTCAAGTTATTTGATTTTAAATTATGGTTTCACTATGATTTTATACCATGTTTCAATGAAATTATTGTTGTTATTCAATTCTCCATGTTTTAATGTTATCATTCCTTCAATTAAATGATTTAGTATTATTCATGTTGAATTCATGCTTTTACTACAAGTTCCATGACATTCCTATGATTTGATCAAACCATGAACTTCAAGTGTTTGATAAAATGTCTATAAGAGTGAGTGATTTAATAAAAAGCCTTCATGTTTTGTCCTCCAAGCTTTAGTGTCATTTTACTATTATTATTTTTGAGTCCTGGGGGTATTGAATTCCTGAAAACCATAGTTGTTTACTTAGTCTAGTCTCAGTACATTATAGAATAGTCTTTAGAACATACTATGAGCATTATCAGGACAATCAGATATCAGTCAGTTAAACTCAGAACAGTCTAGTATTTTAGTGTCTTTCAGTTAGGAGTAGGATTTAGCACCGAGAGAGTGTAGGAATGGCGGCTTCCCCGTCAGATAGGCAGAGTCGCTAGTAGCAGTCCCTAAAATCCAGAACCACGTAGCCAGCATAGGATATGAGAAGTCACCTGTCAGTTTAGGCTTGACTATATCGCAAAGGTCACTCGTCAGTTCAGGCTTGACACCCTTAGTCCTTCGAACAGTATATCTGTATAGTGTATCCTCATAGCCAACGTTAGTACCTATGGTACGTTATTAACACCCTTCCAACTGGGTTTATAGGTTGGACCTCAATTAGCTCAGATTAGGGAATATCGGTTAGATGATACCTCCCACAATGTCGGTCCAATAATCAGACCAGTAATTCAGTCTTAGTGTAGTTTGACCAAAGCATAAAGATATCAGTTATTTCAGTTTACAAACTTTTATTCAGTTCATGTTATATGCTTGGTCATGCATTCTCAGTATCTACAGATTTTACGTATTTTCAATATTTACAGACTTTCATACATACACAGTATTTATAGATTTCACATATTTTCAGTATCTACAGATTTTATGCTCTCTATTCAGTACTCCATGCTTTACATGTATATTCAGATAATGTATTGTTCTTGTTCATGAAATCATGCATATCAGCTTATCTCATTTAGCATACCAGTATATTCAAAGTACTGGTTGCATATCTTTTTTTGCGCTATGATGTATTATATCATAAGTTCTGACACCTAGTTCCCAAACCGTGCTTAGATATTTCAGACATCTCCGCAGTAGTAGTGGTGAGTCCTCATATTTTGAGGTTGGAGTATTTCTATTTCATGGTTTTAGTCTAGTAGTTAGTTGGAGTTAGTTGGGGCCTACCCCATTAACTCTCAGTCATTCAGTCTAGAAGCTTTCAAATACTATAGTCAGTTATTCAATATTCAGACTTCAGTTGACATGTCAGTTAATTATTCAGTAAATCAGTATTTTATTAGATTCAGACAGTTGTTTCTCCATATTCATATTCCAGTATTGATTCAGTGATAAAACCTTATGGCTAATTAGTTGCTCTTCTGCATTTATTATGTTATTATTCAGTGCACATAGCAGGTACTAGCTCATGGGTTAGCTTGTGGTCCCTTGGGACTATAAGCACCGTGTGATACCCAAGGTGTACTCTCGGGGCATTACAATTCTTCCTTCATATTCCCATTCAAAAAAGCACTTTTGATATCCATTTGGAAAAGTTTAAACCCCATATAGGCAGAAAATGCAATAAGAATACTGATAGCTTCTATCCTTGCAACTGGATCATATGTCTCGTCATATCAATTCCTTCCTCCTGGTTATAATCTTGAATAACCAGCCTTGCTTTATTTCTATTGATAGTTCCATGTTTATCCTGTTTATCTCAGTATACCCATTTAGTCCCAATAATTGTTCTATCAACAAGTGTGGGGACCAAGTGCCAGACTTTGCTTCTTTCAAATTATTGAAGCTCCTCTTGCATTGCATTAATCCAGTCAACATCCTTAAGAGCTTCTTTATTTTGGCTCAATTTGTGACAAAAATCCTAAGAAGGCCATAATATTTCTGGCTTGAGCTCTTGTTTGGACTCCAGATTCCAAAAGAGATGTCAAATTTTCAAGAGGGTGAGAGGCTTTCTGCTACCAATTTGTCATTCTGAGTTGAGTTCTGTTTGGGACCAAGTCCTTGTAGATTTTGACTAAAGACTTCTTGATGTTCTTCAGCTGAGATTGGAGTCTGTAACTGAGATCCTGGCTCACCATCACCTTCATCATTCTCTACTATATCAGTTTGTCCTTGACCATCATCTTCAGCTATGTTATCCCTTAGAATAGAAATGAGTTCTTTTATACCAGAATTCCTCATCTTTTCTGATTCTTCAAAGGCTACATGTACACTTTCCTCCACACAGAGCTCTTTTGTTGAATACTTTATATGTTTTGATTTTTGAGGAATATCCCACAAATTCTACTTCATCACTTTAAGAGTCAAACTCTCCTAGCTCATTCTTCCGTGTTCAGAATAGTTTAGAACAAAGCATTTGCACCCAAATGGTCTGAAATAGTCAAGCTTAGAATTTTTGTTAAATATAAGCTTATATAAGGTCTTGTTCAAGAGAGATCTGATCAAACACCTATTAGTCACATAACAGGCATTATTAAAAACTTCAATGCAAAAGCTTTTTGGAAGTCCACTATCAATTAACATGGTCCTGGCAATCTCTATGAGAGTCTTGTTCTTTCTTTCAACAACCCCATTTTGCTGAGGAGTCCTAGGAGCAAGTAATTATGACTAATTCTATTTTCAGCATAGAATTTTGCAACTAGGGAGTTTTCAAACTCAGTTCCATGATCAAATCTATGTCCAGCAATTTTGCAGTTTAGCTTCATCTGATTTGCTTGGTATATGTTACTAGAACCTCATAGGTTTCATCCTTGGTTCTCAAGAACATTGTCAAGATAAACCTGGAGTAGTCATCCATAATAACAAATACATACCTCTTTCCAACTCTACTTTGGATCAGGTCCTTACAGGTCCATAGGCAACAATTCAAGTGGTCTAGAGGTACTAACCTTCTTTTTTGCTTAAAGGAGGATCTGATTTGTTTTCCCTTGACACAAGCATCACAAACCTTGTTATGTGAAAACTGCAGCTATGGCATACCACAGACCAGGTCCTTTGAAACCAATTTATTCGATAAAGAGAAACTTACATATCCAATCATTTTCACCTTGTGCACTCAAACAGGTTAACTCATAGTCAGCTACAGAATCCAGATCAGCCACATACATGTTCTTGCACCTTTTAGCTCTAAGAATGAATTTTCCAGACTCAAGCTTGACAGAGTACATCCATCAGATAGGAACTTCACCTTGTTACCTTTGTCATAGATTTGAGATACAGTTAGAAGACTATACTTGAGACAATCTACAAGATACACATCTTATATTGCATGATCAAGAGACTTTCTAATATTTCCAACACCATGAATATATCCCTTTTTATCATTCCCAAATGAGACAACTCCATCATGAAGTGTCTTAAGAGAAAAAAAACAGTCAGTCCTCTCAGTTATATACTTTGAACATCCATTATCCATGAACTGATTCTGACTACATTCCCTTTTCTCCTGCCTACAAACAAAGTCAGTTGTTAGATTTGGAACACACTTGAGTTTACAACAACAACAAACCCAGTGTATTCCCATAAAGTGAGATCTGGGGAGGGTAAGATGTACGTAGTCCGTACCTCTACCTAGGCAGTGGGTTCTTCTTTAAATTTCTCAAGGGTTTGGAACCCTTAGGACAAGATTTCTCTTGTTGGATGTACCTAGCACTGTTTATTTTAGCTCTAAGCCAGTTTTGACAGTTCTCCTTCAATGCCTATCCCTTCCACAATGAGTACATAGAGGTTTGTGGACCTTGTTTTTAACACCATGAACAGCCTTCCCTGGAGACCCAAGTGAGTGGGTTCTATACTGATATTCAAGGCCTTTACCATTATTGACTCCCTGACTAGTTAAATTATAAAGAATTTGTGAGGATGTGCTCTATTTTAGAGATTTGTTAAGATCTTCTCTTATATGGACTAGATTCCTTTCTAATTCCTCATTCTTATGGAGTGCAGTCATGAGGTGTTTTTGAGAATCCATCAATTTTTCTTCAAGCTCAATTTGAAGCTCTGAGGCTTCTTTCTTCCCTTTATCGTCAAAATTATTTACTTTCTCCGGTTGACTCATTAAACTCAGATTTTCAAATTTTAATTTTGTGGACAATTTTGTTGTTTCAAATAATTGGAGAGTTAAGGCAGTTAATTCAAGATTTTGTTTTTCTACTTTCTCTTCTAGAGCATTTTTCTCAATAGTCAGTTTACCAACAGAATCAATCAACACATTTGTAAGCTTCTTTATCTTTCTAGCGGAGTAGTTATCTAAATTTTCCTTAATGTCAGAGAGAATTACCTCATTTTTTCTTCATCATATGTGGTTTCCATAAGATCAAAAAAGGAATCATATATGACTTCACTATCCTCCATAACCATCATAGACATATCTTTAGGCTTTTCAACTTCATCAGATTCGCTCGAGGAATCTCCCCAGACTGCCAAAGCTTGTTTCACTTCATAATCAGATGCAACATTTTTCTTGACTTCTCAGGGACCCAGTCCTTCTTCTTTCTTTTATTAGCTACAGATTTTAGATATTCTTGATAGTCTATTTTATGTAGTGGACAATCCTTGATAAAATGCTCAGGTCTTCCACATTTGTGACAAACTTTAATAGTACCTTCCTTTTTGCTGTTGCTTTCTTTCCTTTGAAATTGGCCACTTTTCTTTATTGCTCTCACAATCCTTTTGTCCAAGTAAGAAACATCAGTGTCCTCGCTTGATTCAGACTTTGATGTCTTCAATGCCAAAGACTTTTCCCTTTTTACTTCCTTCTTCTCTTACCCTTGTTGTTTCTTGATTTCATGAGTCTTTAGATTACCAATAAGTTAATCCATAGTGAGAGTCTTCAGAGCCTCATTAATAGCATCTACTTTGCTTTCCCAGGACTTAGGAAGAACTCCTAGAATTTTTCTCACTTGTTTATCAAATGTATCACTTCTCCTAGGGAATGCAACTTATTTGTGATTGAAGTGAATCTAGTATGTATCTCCTGAATTGTTTCTTCTTCCTTCATAGAAAAAGTTTCATACTGAGTAGTTATCATATTAACTTTTGAATCCTTCACATCAGTTATTTCTTCATGAGTAGTCTTCAGGCAGTCCCAAATTTTCTTTACATTTTCACAAGTGAAAATCCTGTTATATTTATCTGGTCCTATACCACAGACAAGCAATTTCCTAGCCTTATAATTCTTCTTAACTTTCTTGCAATCTTCATCATCAAATTCTCTCCTGGTTTTGACAACCATTCTTGTTATGTCTCCTTCTTTGACCTCTCTAACATGCATATGAGGACCATCAAGTATTACATTCATCAGCTCACTATCCTCAGCCATAATGAAGTCATACATCTTGGTTTCCACCACCCATAGTACTGCCACCCATTAAAGAGGATGGTCTAGTGGTAGATTACCCTTCTTCCAAATTGGGTAGAGCAGCCATGATCAAGAATTCACTTTAGGTGTGAACCTTTTAGAGTGTTCTTGCTCTGATACCAATTGTTGAAACGTGGGGGTGTACCACCATTCTAAGGACCTGGTCCTTGAGATTATGATAAAGGCACTAAAACAGTAACAAACTAAAACTGGCAAAAATTAAAAAAACACAGTGATTTATATGGAACCTCCTTGCTCGAGGCAATAAAAACCACGGTGTGCCCGCACAAGCACTCAAACTTCACGATAATCAAAACTTATTGATTACAGACTCTAAGAACTTAACTCTAAGTTTCACTGGTTGCAATATCTCTACTACAACCACCTCTAATCACCTCAACAGTCGCTCAATTAACTAACTCTAATCGATTTAACCTTAGGTAACTCTACCTAACTCTACTTCCAAGAGAAAGACATTACTCTTATAAGATGAGTAATTAGATTAGAAAGCAAGACTTGACTCAAGAACAATTAAACTTGAAGCACATATAGATTTGGAACTTGACCAAAAGAGTTTTCGCTATTTCCTTGTTTCACCAATCTTGCAAAAACTGCTTGAATAAGAAGTATCCCTTTCTATTTATAGTAGTGTATAAATCAAGGTTGAATTTTGATTAGACCAAGTGTTACAATGGGTACACTACACTCCTGTACAGTTAGTTGCACTAGTGGATAAGACTGTGTAGAGATGTGTCAGTTGTACCACAACTGATAGGTCAAAGGAGATACAAATATAAGGAATAGTGGAGTAAGGTATTGCAAAAAAGTGAAAATGAAGAGAGCTTACCCTTGAAAGTTGATTTAGCAGCACCGAAGGAAAAGAAGAACAGTGTGTCGATGATCCAAAGCAAAACAAGGAGGAGACCTTGGTTGTTCCCCAACGATAGCATATTTCAGGTGTTAAAGGGTTTTGGAAAGAAAGGTGTAAGGTTGGAAATAAGAGACCCTATACAATATATACATGTAATAGGGGAGTTTGTTTTACTTTTGTTTGTTTATTTTGTTTTGTGTACAGACTTGGGCATTTGGCCCATTTTCTTTGTGTTTTCGTAATTAAGCAATTAAAGCCCGAAATTTAATTTTTTAAAAAATAAAAAGATGATTCGGTCAATGTGAAGCAGAGAATACATGCCTATTGGAAAGGTGAAAGGGGTTGGTGGTGATAGGTTTGAAGAGAGATAGGGGTGGAACAAAAATTGGGAGAGATGATTATATAGAACATGACACATCTTCAACTCACCAAAACATGACTAGATGGAGATCTTGAAGGTCTAGAATTAGGGTAAACAGTTAGTAGATAGTAGAGTGTTTTCTCTCTTCTCACCGGTAGAGCAGGGTTCTAGTATAGAGTAGCTATTTGCTCCCTTTCTTGTATCCCTTTCCGGTATTATTAACATTATGTTAGCACTACCTTATTCTTTGAGATTATTACTATTGTTATTTCTTTTACTTTGGTCATCATTAGTATTTTATTGTCGGACTTTTCATTGTTCAATATTTTCATTTTACTTTTTACCTTTGCATTTCTTTCAAATCATATTTGGAAAAGGTCTTGATAATCTATCGAACACTATCATAAATGACCTCTCTACTTCATAATAATAAGGATAAGGCTCTACTTCATAATAATAAGGATAAGGCTACACCTCGCCCTCCCCAACTCCCACCTATAAAGCTATACTAGGTATGTTGCAACCTTTTTAAACGTGAGATGTATGCGCTAATGCATCTTTACCACTTTTCAAGCACTCCGATACTAAACGTAGCACTTGAGCTTAACAAAAAGTTTCCCGACCGTCCATGTCCTCCCTAATATAGGGGACTTGGCATCTATTTAATTAGTCGATATTAATGAAAGAACTCCACATTTTAGGTATCTAAGCGGAAAGAATGGTGATTTATTCGTTCCTCTTCTTTTTTCTTGTTTTTTTTTGTGGAAAAAGGAGGGGAGGATCAAAAAATTGTATACGACGGTGCGCCTGCTTCTTCACTTTCGTGAAGTTTGTCAGAGAACAGTTTCGTCAGAGTTGAATAATTTGTATTTTCCTATGTGATCCGATATTTTTGCTTCTGCATGGCACCAGCTAGTGCTATATTTAAGTCAATTACGGATGTTTAAGAAAAACAACGAAGGGCTGTGAATAGAAGTCATTCAACTTATAATAAATAAGGTGAAAAACAACCCAACTTATTATTAGGTGAAACAATTTGAATATCATTCTCGTCAGACTTTACAGCCTTCTCCTATGTCCAAAATAAAGTAGACATTAGAAGCAAATTTTACAACTATTAAGTTATACCAGTCAACAAGGCACCTCATCTCTCAGGAGGAATACACAATCAACTTTTTAGCCACCAGACGGATGCCTGCAATCTGTTGGTAGTCATATGAATCCAATGAGTAGTATGCATCCAACACAGTCCCTGGACTAATCAAGGGATCCAGTTCTGCCACATCAAACCTACTGAACATGAGCTTCTGCGTTGAGGAAGACTCTTTCTGGTATATCTCTGTGACCCAGCGGGAGATATTACCATCTACCACAGTTGGTAAACTGCACGTTCACATGCAATAGAATATTAGTTTCGAACTGCAGTAGGATATTGATCAGTAAAGGGCTCATTGCGCAGGTGAGTGGAGCTGTGGTGGTGTGAATGAAAGCTGAGAAAAAATATGATACTAATACATTTTCTATGTAATAGACCGCTCTCCTATCCTAACTTCCATAAACTATGAAAGTATGAACCATGCACTAAAAGCTCATCTATTACTTGTATATCAGGTTGGGAAGTCTGAAGGAAGACTAGCATATACAGAAGCAGACTAGCCTCACATTAGAGGCATAATGGAAAAGGAAAATTTGATCTCACAAGCATCAAGAGCATACCAGAAAAAAAACACAAAGTAAAGGCTCTCCTGGTTTCAAATAACAGGAAAAATAAGCAGGTTTCACCTATCTAGGAAAGAAACATTGGGGAACTTACTTCAGACGAATGGTAGGACAGTTCATAAAGCCAGGCTTTCTGTTGACCACAGGCCTCCATTCTGACATGCTTCCTGTATCCTCGATTAATTTCTGAGCAAGATTATCAATTGCATCCAAAAGTTGACATAGCTCTGATGATGCATCCACCACAAAACTCAACCGTGGTCGACCAGCATAATCAACAAACCTTGTACTAATTCCAAACCGCACCTTCAGGCATCTAGAGAAAACTTGCAACTCACCATTGTTGTGCAAGATTTGTATCTTCTGAGTTCCACGATACAAGGGGCGAAGACTTAAGGAGATGGAAGAAATTGAAATTTTATTTGGTTCTAAGAAGTCGGTGTAGCTAATGTAACCCCCTGTTGCAGTTGACGCAGAAGAATCTCGTGAATCTGAAGCAGGTTCATCTTTCATGTCATCTAACTGAATGGATTCTCTTACTTCCGCACTGAATTGGACTAAGTTAAAAGGGTCAGGCCTAGAGGAATTTATTTCAAGAAGATCTGGTACCTCCACATGTCTGCTCACAAGTGGAAATATTGGATTGTCTGATTCTATGTGAGCTTCTGCAACAGATTTCATAGGACTTCCTATCTCGATACTCGATGAAGGTGTATCTATAATCAAGCCCATCCCATTCGAAATACTTCCATTAGTACGACATCTTATAGCAGCATTTGGAGACACCCAACTGTTCTCGGTTAATATGTCAGGCAGGCTGGATTCCTGCAAGTACAACAATTTAGCTCTTCAACCCATTGCAAAGTTCTAGTCTGTTCTGACCAGAAGTTTTGGAAAAGAGAGTAAACTGTTATCTCGAAAGATGAGATAGCATGGCCTTGCAGTTCTAGATTGCTTCCTTGCAGTTCTAGATTGCAGAGTGTCAACTGCCATATCTAAAAGCTTAATTGTAGGAGAAGTGACATTTTTAGCATTATTTAAGACAACTAAAATGCTCGGTGTGCGCAGCTTGATTTTTTTCTCTTGAACTAAGCACGTGAAAAAAAATTGCTGAAAATTGTCTTTTAGAATTGAATTCCAGATATGATACCATTTTGAACAGTGTAAATAATCAACAGTTTAAGTTGTTAGCACTGAACAGTGTAAATAATCAACAGTTTAAGTTGTTAGCACTATGACACTTTTATTTTTACTTTAGATCAGCTACAATTCACTTAACTTCTTAATCTGTTCTTATTCTTCAACATTTTAATTAATTGGCCATTCAAGAACTCGCACATCCAGAAAATGGAAGTAGCGAAATAAGGATGTTGAGATGGATGTCTGAGCATACTAGGAGCAATAGGATTATTAACGAAGATATTTGAGACAAGACGGGAGTAGCCTCCCTGGTCGATAAACTGAGAGAAGAGCTTGAAATGGTCCGGGCATGTGAAGAGGAAAGGCACGGATACTTTAGAGAGGAGGTATGAAAGTGAGCAATGGTGGGTATGAAAGTAGAGGTAGGCCGAAAAGTATTGGGGAATGGTGATTAGATGGGACGTGGCACACCTGCACCTAAATAAGGACATGACCTAGATAAGAGGATATGGAAATAGGGGATTAGGATAGAAGGTTAGTAGGTAGTTGAGCATTGTCTAGTTCCCTTCCGTATTGTTATTACAACTCTCCTAATATTTTATTCTTCGATTTTATTATATACCTAATGCTCCCTTTGCTTTGGCCACTGTACTATCTGTTGTTGCCTCCGTCTTTTCACCTTTTATTTTTAGCATGTCTTCTTCACTACTGTGTTTCCTTTCGATAATTCATTCTGATATGCTATACTCAAGCCGGATGTCTATTGGAAACGACGTCTCTACCTTCACAATGTAGGAGTAAGGCCGCGTACCACCACCCTACCAGACCCACCTGTGGGACTACACTGGGTATGCTGGTGTTTTCATAAATCTGCAACTACCTCTAAACCCCTTTGCAAGTCTAATTTGGACAGTGTGTCATAAAAGGTAGCCCAAACAATATCACAATCAGGAGACGCTACATCTGCATCGCATCACTTAAACTGAAAGGCTTGCATTAATCTTGTTCCAGTAATGAAACAGCTCCTCTATCCCTTAATTTTTCATGAAAACCGTGGAACATTATAACACAAACTTTTCCATCACATGCTACATTTGATGCTGAATTCGAGCCTGTGGCAGTTGTCAGTCTAGGAAACCAATTGACACCACGATTGAGGCAGAAGGGATCTTGCCTAAACTTTACAAAGAGAGACTTGTGGAGAAGATATCAGTAGACAATGGATGAGAATATTTCCAGCTGCAAGCCCATACTTGCTTTTGGTTACAGATTTTTTTTTTTCACACTTTTTCCCTCTCCTTTTATTGAGGTTGAGGTGTTATGGCAGAGGGTGGAGTGTGTGTGTGTTTGGGGCGTGGGGGCGGGGGCGCTAACCAAGTAAAGGGTTATAAGAAGGAAAGGTATACCAATCTCATCATTATGAGTTTGACTTATGCCCCTTCAGATGTTAGGTGAGCCATGCAACTTGGATTCATTAATCCTACCAAACATTCTACAGTTTTGAGGTTTGACATGCTGCAACAGGACCTAAGACATGGAAGAAATTAGGGTAATACACTTCCTTTAGATTTTTTGCACTGTAATATCTTACATATAAGGCTGACCATATGGACAAATAGGGTAAAAAAGGGCAGCACGGTGCACTAACACTCCCGCTATGTGAGGGATCCAGGGAAGGGTTGGACAACCACAAGGGTCTATTGTAGTATGGCAAATAGAATAAAAGGAAAATAATGCAATGAGAAGAAAAAACCAGAAGTATGTCAAATTGGGTCAGCTGAACAGCAAAACTACGATTCTCTAAGTTCAAGAATCATTACTAAGTGTTAACATTAGCAAACCTACACTTGAAGAAATTAAAAAAAATAAAAGTACAGCAATGAACAACTTACCAAAAACAAGACAGTTGCACAGTACTTTAGTACTTCAAAATTCATACGGACATCATCCAAACTCCTGAAAAGTAAAACATCAATGTTGAGACGGCGGAAAAAAAAAATCCCCAAAGCATGCAGTTCACACTGCATGGGGCAAAACCATCTAAATCACCTAGAATAGCACAGATTGTGTTTCCAATTTGTTGGCAAAGATTAACAACATATTTCTGGGTTACTGTTGAAATTAGCAAGAGTGAACATTTCACACACACCCGAGGATCCTTAAAGCCAAATTAAATAAATAAAATCTAAAGTTGGGGCTGTAATGTCAAGAACTAACTAGAAGAGAGAAAAGACATGAACAGAACACTACAAACATGCACCCAAGGGTGTGGCCTAGTGGTTTAATGTAGTCGGTTGAGCACCATGAGGTCTCAGGTTCAGTTCTCAACAGTTCTCAACAGAGACTTCAGTTCTCAACTGAGACAAATACCAGGTGATTTCTTCCCATCTTTCCTAGCCTTGGTGTAAGGAGTTACTTGGTACTAAGAATGAACAAAACCAAATCGAAAACCGAATCAAACCGTAAACCAAGTTAAACCCAAAAAACCCGATTGATGGTTTGATTTGACTTGGTTTGGTTGTGGAAAAAAGAACTACTATAATTGGTTTGGTTTGGTATTTAACTAAATAAAGACAAACCAACCCGATATTACATTTATACAATTTTTAAAAATATCTAATACATAAAAAATATTTACTATGATGTAATTATAAATATTTCTTAAGCTTTTTCATTGTTTTTATCTTTCAACATATTATTTTAATTTTAAACTTAGAATTGTTAATGATCCAATAAATTTTATAGCTCATA
The DNA here is from genome assembly GCF_002878395.1 of Capsicum annuum. Classification (NCBI taxonomy): domain Eukaryota; kingdom Viridiplantae; phylum Streptophyta; class Magnoliopsida; order Solanales; family Solanaceae; genus Capsicum; species Capsicum annuum. Next base: position 220,310,013 of record NC_061122.1, on the reverse strand, counting down.
GATATCAATAACTCAAATAAAGCCCAAATCAACACTAGTGCTATCAAAAATATTCAACTGGGAATGATAATAATATTGGATGCCTATTTTTTAGTTTTGCATAAATACATAACCTAAATTTATTTTTCTAGAGTCACGTAATTAATACTTAACAAACTTATTTTAGCATGACTCAGTATTTTTAAATTGTTAGATTATGAGTAGAAATAAAAGTAGCTATAGAATCCTACCTGGAAAAGGACTGTAACAGTGTCCCATTTGAAAACGGATTGGAATATAGTGTCTATAAATAGGGTCTCAGTATAATCATGTAGACACACCAATTCAATAATATTCTTCTCTTGTATTTCTTCACATGGTATCAGAGTTTCTACGATCATGATAGAAAATCAAAGAGCTTCCGCTGCCGGCGATGGTTATCACCAATATATGATGCCCGTTCGGCCAATGGTTATTTTAGCAAAATTTGGGCCACTATGCTTCTTTCCAGTGAATTCTCATATCTGATTTGTGTAGCATCGTGCTTTTCGAAGACTATTTTCTCATATCTGATTTAAGTAGCACCTGCATCTTTTTGGTGACTGCTTTCTCATATTTGATTTGCATAGCACCGTGCATCTCTCCGGACTACTTCTCATGTTCAATTTTTATAGTACCATGCATCTTTTTTTACTACTTTCTCATATCTGAGTTGCAAAGCACCGTACGTCCTTCCGGTGACTTCTCAGATCCGATTTACGTAGTTTCGTGCGTCTTTTCGATGACTCTAGATCTGATTTGCATAAGGTCGTGCCATCATTCCGATCCTACTCATATAATTTCTCTTTTCCAGTAGGGTAGTGCCATCATTCCGACCCTAACCATATAATTTTTTCCTTAGATTATGACCACACTTTTCATCCTTTAAATCTAATAAGCTGGCTCGTGAGCACGTTTCGTCCTATTTTTCGGTGACTTTCTTGTTCAAGGTCTACCTATCCCTTGATATCAAGATAACCTATATATTTTACACCAGTTTCCGAGATCAACTTTCCAGTGAAAGTAAACAACTTCTCCTACCACTTTTAAGTTTGTACCTTTTCAACTGAGGTCTCCCAACGTCCAAAGCAGTCCTTACCAGTTTTCTTGCAGATATCTTCACCAAGCCCCTGACTGATCCTTGTATTAGTTACATCCATAACAAGCTTGGTAATATACCTTGTATGCATCAGCTTGAGGGGGAGTGTTAAAATATGAGTAGAAATAGGAGTAGCTATAGAATCCTACTTGGAAAAGGACTGTAATATAGTGTCCTATTTGAAAACGGATTGGAATATAATGTCTATAAATAAGATCTCAGTGTAATCATGTAGATACAACAGTTCAATAATATTCTTCTCTAATATTGCTTCACATAAATTATGATTATTTTAATTATAAGTTATTAATATGCAATATTTATTTGTATACGATTTTATTATTATTTTTGGTTGAATATGTTATAGTCATACTCATTTCACATTGTGGTATTTTCTTAAGGAAACACCTAAAATAGTCGTATCATGTTAGGACTAAACAAATATTTTAAGCACAAGTTAATTATATGTTTGTATGAAGCCTTTGACGAAAACCCGCGAAAAACACTACAAAACCCGACAAACCAAAAAATCTAGAAAAAAAAAAAGAGTTGAAAACCCCGAATTTTATTGGTTTGGTTTGGTTTATAGATTTAAAAACCCAACACAAATGGTTTGAGTTAGTATTTAAAAAACTCGAACCAACACGGTCATGTACACCTCTACCTGGTACCTGTTGCTAGTGGGAGGTGGCAGGGATGCCATGAAATTAGTCAAGATACGCGTAAGCTGGCTCGAACACGTTTATCAAAAAAAACATTTGTTTTTGCCAATCAAGTATCAAGTCATAAAAGCAAGACACCGAAGCAGCTGAGAAGTTCCAAGTAAATATAATAACACCCTTTTATATCATCAGTCCCTTCCACAGTTGGTTACAAAATAAAAAAATAAAACAAGCCAGGGTCATAGGGATATTTCATTTTGATACAAATAGTTCCAATAGCAGAGTTCCCGCCACTAGTCCACTTATTATGCTAAGTTAAGTGTCTATATGATTACAAGTTGAAGTAAAGGGCAAACAGGTGAACAAAGCATCCCGCATTAGCAGGTCCAGGGAAGGACCGTACCCAAAGGGGTGCTTCTTCTGAATTTGGCTAAGCCATTTGTCACTTTATACAATGTGCTTCTATTGCATATAATACAGTTGGAGCGCCTTAGGTTTTCCGTGCTCTATAATTCTTCTTTTATTTTTGCATTGGTTGTTAATATAATATGTCAATAAAAATGTTGTATTTAATCAGAATTCAGACTACATGGATGCAACACCCCGGATTTTTGGTGTATGAAAATTCTGAAATTTTATCCCCACTGCCCAGACTACTCTCCATACAAGTCATAGGGAATCTTGACGGGTCTTAAGAACCCAATTGTAGCCTAGCCAGTATGTTGGTCGAGAGTTTCTACTATGACTACGACTAGGGGTTACGAGTCGTAAAGACTCAAAATGAGTCATATAGTGTCTTCCGTAGCCTAAACAGTGTGATGTCCAATTGTTTTTGCTTTCACAACGACTGGAACATGTGAGTCGTAATGACCGAGTACAAGTCGTATAATACGACTCGTAGCCAAGACAGTGTTGGTGATCGTGGACACTGTTCAGACTACGAGTGGGACCTTACGAGTCGTAAGGTGACCCTACGATTTGTAAGGTCACTCGTAGTGACTGAGAGGGTCAATTTTCAGTCTTTTCATTAAAGGCATTCTAATCAATTCCCCTTTTCCCTTACTCAAACCCCACGTCCATAAAGCACTCCAAGGGGGTTATTTCGCATTCATAACACAATCAAAACACTCTCTCTTCTATCTAAACTCTCCAAGGTCAAGATACTTAAGGTTTCCAAGAAGTTGGTCATCTAAGGGCTCAAGGGTAGATTTTTCTCCATAAATTTTGGTATTTCAAGCATGTTACTCTTTTCCAAGTATTACTTTATGAAAAGCATGTATTTAAATAGTTTAATTGGATGGTTTTGAATGTGGGTTTTGATGTGGTTGAGGGCTTTGACATGATCCTTAAATTGTTTTTCCAGTGATTTATTATGCATTGTTTACGTTTTATTAATGGTTTTGAACTTGTGGGGTGCATGGGAATGGTGAATAAACTAAGGGGCCATGGTTTGACCCAATTCGGTGTTTTGAAATTTGGAATTGATTTTGAATAATTGTGTTTCCTCAACACGTGTGTGTAAATGGCTTTGAATTGTGAAATTGTCGGTTGATTTGACTTACTCGCCTATGTTATTGCATTGCATAAAAAGTTAAACAATGAACATGGTTTTAAAGGCCTTGTTGGTTATGTTTTGATTTAATGAACAAAGGGGGTCGAGGCATTCCCCAAATTAATGTGATTGTTATGGCATCGAGATAAGCTTGCAAGTGTAAGGGTATAACGATACCCATTGTGTGCCTTCACGGTCAGTTAATTGGTTAATAAATGGGTTGTGCGAAACCTGCTTTAAATTGGGCTTGATGGGGGGTTATGTAGCAAAGCCGTGAAGGTGTGGGTCTTGGATGACTTGTACTGGAAACTCATGTTTGCCGATGTGAGGTTTGATCTTCATGACCTGTGTGCATGGTTCACACTATTGATATATTTCTATCTTGGACTGGCGTGGGATCGGGACATTCCCTGATCTTCCTTGATACCTCCGGTTCGTGCGGCACGCACTGGGGCCCTTTTAGTAGGGGGAGCTGAACCCATATAGCCTGTGGATGCCTGTTATGACGGTTGAGCTACATAGTCCAGGATAATGTTTTACTTCATGTTAAGCCTTATTCCCTATCCCGGCATGACATGGTACGTATACATATGATTATGTGCATTGGCTTTGAATGATTTTGAAATGTAGATCATGGCATTATATTATCTTCTATCCCTGAGGTACATGCTAGTGCTCAACCCACTAACCGTCTCCGGACGCTGTATCCCCACGCGATACAGGTACCAGGGATACTTCTATTTTTCCTGTGCAGTGTTAGGTGGATCAGCTCAGCTCGGTTCGTCGGTAGTTGTGGTGAAGTGGTGAGCTTCCATTCCCCAAAAAACTTGGTCATTTCATCAACTTCCTATCACAGACTAGAATTGAAGAGTTCACGTTATCATTAACATTATCATGGTCATTATTATTGTCAGAGTTGGGGGCATGTCTCCACAAAGATTGGTTTTCGATTTTGTTAGAGGCTTTGTGGATATTACTATCGATTAGGTTGAATTGATGTTGACACTTTTAGCTGTCTTTGAGCTTAGTTTATTATCTTTCTATCTTGTTATGTGTTCGGATTTAGCCGCTGCTAAGTGTCATGTCCTGTTTGGGTCATGACAATGTGTGTCTAATTTTATTTGATAATTTAATTATTCTGAAGAGTGGTCGTTGTAGTCAATATTCTCAAAACCAAATGCAATATAGAACAATATTATATCATATTCCTTTGTAACAATGGAGTATTTTAGTCATTGTATCTTATTTGACACTCCATGAGACACTAACGAAATATGCAAGAAATACATTAATAGGATGATGAATTAGTTAAGGGTAATTCTCTATTAATCAAACATAGAACAAAGCCTTGTACTACTTTGACTGGATGGCCTTGATACTTTATCAACAGAGCAAGCGACAATAGAACAAGGAAATGATGTTGAAGAAAGGAGAACTCTTACCTATGTGTTTGCTGTCCAAGGCCAAAATAAGTAGCAAGAGAGGCCATCTGCAACCAGAATGAAACCAAACCATCATTTAAACTTCTAAAACATTACAACTGATATTACTTCACTTGTACCCTGTGGCACTTCTTGGTGGTACACAAGACCTTCCCAGCTGTACAAAGGATTGAGATAGGCTCCCCTACTGGCAGAATTGGCCTATCTACTCATCACAAATACACTCCTTTTCTCCCTCACAGCAAACCAGACGTTTAGTCACATATGTTGGTTGATTCTATGCAAAAGGAAGATTCCCATTTTGCTCTAGTTTCCTACTTCACAAAATAAAGCTTAAGAAAAAAATTAAAACAAAAACATATCAAAATGAAGGCACATCATGAGAAATTCGCAGTTTTGGGGAGTTCATCTTCTAATCTAGGCATAAGAACCCACCAACCAAATTACATCACAATTAGAAACCCATTCTCAAGTAAACATTTATCGGTTCAGAAGTACAACAACAACAACATACCCGGTGCATTCCCACAAAATGGGGTGTGGGGAGGGTACGCAGTCCATACCACTACCTCATCTGAAGTAGAGAGGTGGTTTCCAATAGACCATCGGCTCAGGAGGGGAAACAAATATGATCAAACAAAAATCATAAAAGCAACCAACAAAAAAGGGATATCACATTGCTATATAGTAAGGGAAACAAAACACTCACAAAGTGATATTGTAAACTAACTATGTGAAAACGAGGCCACAAGACACTATAGGCACAGATACAAACAGAGCACTCTTCCCTACTATTACGAATGTACTCCTACCTACTATCCCTCTACCCTAATCCGCGTCCTGCACAGCTACCTATTGGTTCAGAAGAACCGGGAATAAAAAAGGTAATGCTATATTTTGAGTCTAGATCTAACAAAAATATAAAACCAATAATAGAATGCTGATTCCAGTGAACTTGACAATCAACACATTTCTGTCAAAATGTTTGCTCAAGTGTTTCACTTTGGCATGTACATAATTGATATAGGTTTGGGAAATATCATAACTTTGAGTACTCTGAAGGCCCATTAGTTTTTCATGAAGTAGAGAGGAAGTACCTTCATGTTACCAGCTCTCCTTCCAAATCTCTCAGTCAACAAAGCAAGTGTATCAATTATTCCCTTAGGTTCTGGTGCAGGCCTGTTAACTCCAGCAAACGCCTCCCGAATCCTTGGACAATCAAATTTCATTATATTGTGGCCCGCCCATATCCTCCCTACACAAACAACATAGCGAAAAGTAAAATCAGCCAATGGAGTAAAAGAGGCAGATAGAATAGAAGTAAAGGGCACGTAATTTGAGCACCCATGACTTTTGACTTGGCTTATTATACACATAATTACAAAGGTGCATATTTATATGGTAATTAATTCAAAATGCTTCAGCCACATCAAAGGTGGAACTCTATTTATTTATTATTGAAGGCAGTAGAAATGAGTGAATAAAGCAGGAGTAATTAATTACCATGGAGAATGTCAAAGACTTTGTCGGCGACGTCAGCGAATGAAGGGGCAGAAGTGACAGCGTCTCTAGTTATTCCATTGCAGCGAACGGAAAGCGTTGAAATGAGGGAGAAGTCGGAGGGTCGTACAAGAGTGGAGTAACTGTGTTGCTCGACAAGCTTCCTTGGGCAAACAACAATTGCCCCAAATTCTAACAGTGCATACCTCTGTCCTGTTCGCGTAGGTATGGTTGTCTCCACGTCGAAAAACACTATCTCCGACCTATCTTCGCTGGTTACCATGTTTCCTTAATTAGCTGCGGAAAGAGAAATGGATTAAAGACTTGGGGCGGCGTGAATGAATATGTATATAGAGAGACAGAGAGGGCGGTGCAAGAATAGCATTACTTCGGCGTGGGGGTTAGGTTGTGCTTTACAGATGGAGGAAGGAACTGCAGAGAAATGTTTCACCTCACATGCAATGAGTGAAGAAAAAGCCAAAGAGCAATTGCTTTTCCCTCCCTTCCCTTCACCTCTTCTTTTTAGTCGATCACACACAGAAGATAGTTTCCTTTTGGTTAGGAGTAAGTATCTATCTTCTTTTTAGTCGGTCACTCAAAGAAGATTAAGATTTCTTTAATTGAAAAATAAGTTATATTGTGATTATCAATTCAAATTTTCATATTGTTTAATTAATTGATAAATTATTTTTAGAATCTTTTATTATAATATTTTATTTATCATATTTATATCTTATTTAATCAATTTAATTACAAAATAGAATCAGACAAATACTTCTTATAGTGGAGAAGCCATTTAT
>NC_061122.1:220296112-220299940 GCF_002878395.1 Capsicum annuum | reverse complement strand
AATTGAGTCTTTTGGCAATTGCATGATGAGACGGTATTGCATTCCTCTCGATCAGAGTCGTCGATCGATCACTTTGAGCCAAACCGATTCTTACTACCTCATATGTTCAACTAATACCTTAATTGAATAATCTAGGACTAGGGGTGAGTTCTCATAGGGTCAACTACAACTTCAATTGAGTCTTTTGGCAATTGTATGATGAGACGGTATTGCGTTCCTTCCAACCAGAGTCTTCGATCGATCATTCTGAGCCAAACCAATTCTTACTACCTCATATGTTCAACTAATACCTTAATTGATTAATCTAAGACTAGGGGTGAGTTCTCATAATGTCAACTACAGTAAATGACAACGCCTATTTGATAATTTACAATAGATGGGTAATCTATTACGATATATGACTTAATCTATTTGATAATTTACAATAGATTGGTAATCTGTCATAACAGATGACTTAATCTGTTTGATAGTTTACAACAGATTCGTGATATGTTACAACAAATGACGTAATCTATTTGATAGTTTACAATATATGCATAATATATTACAACAAATTACCTAATCTGTTTGATTTGATCCAACAGAAAAGACATCTGTTGCAACAAGTTGAACATTTGTTTATATATAATTTCAATTAAGTTCATATGTTAGACTAATACCTTAATTGAATGTGAGTTCTCAGAGGGTCAACTACAACTTCAATTGAGTATTTTGGCAATTGTATGATAAGACGGTATTGCCTTTCTCCCGACCAGAGTCGTCGATTGATCACTCTAAGATGAACCGATTCTTACTACCTCATATGTTAGACTAAAACCTTAATTGATTAATCTAGGACTAGGGTATTAATACCTTAATTGAATAATTTAGGACTAGGAGTGAGTTCTCATAGGGTCAACTACAACTTCAATTGAGTCTTTTGGAAATTACATGATAAGACGGTACTGCGTTCCTCCCAACCAAAGTCGTCGCTCGATAACTCTGAACTGAACCGATTCTTCCTACCTCATATGTTCAACTAATACCTTAATTGATTAATTTAGGACAGGGTACTAATACCTTAATTGAATAATCCGGGACTAGGGGTGAGTTCTCATAGGGTCAAATATTGATTAATCTAGGACTAGGGGTGAGTTCTTATAGGGTCAGCCACAACAGATGGCGGTATCTATTTGATAATTTACAACATATGGGTACTCTGTTGCGACATATGACAATCCATTTGATAATTTACAACAGATGGGTAATCTGTCACAACAGATGACTTAATCTATTTGATAATTTACAACAAATTCATAATCTGTTGTTAATTTACAACAAACTCATAATTTGTTGTTACCTAATCTAATTGATAATTTACAACAGATGCAAAATCTAATGCAATATGTTGAATATTTATTTTTATACAATTTCAATTAAGTTCATATGCTAGATTAATAATACCTAAATTGATTAATCTAGGACCAGAGGTGAGTTCATAGGGTCAACTAGAGTACTCGATCAACTACAACTTCAATTATTTTTATGCAATTTCAATTTACCCTTTTGGCAATTGCATGATGAGAGGGTTAAAAATTGTGCATATATTTTATGATTTTAAAAATAATTAAGATCAATTTGGTCCAAATTAACATTTTCAAAACTTGTCATTCTTTTCCAAAATACAAATCAACCCATACAAAATGTTTCATCATTTCAAATCTCGAGTTTTCACTCTTTCTCTCTTATTCTCACTCAACAATACATTACAAACAACAACTACTAACAAATTTGCTCAACCCTCCATAACAGATCATTTTTTTCTCATTTCCGACCATATAGGTGTTATTTTTGACTTCATTCTTGCTTGTACCAGTCGTTTTCTTTGTCTTCATAGGCAACAGAGTTCGGGAAGAGTTCTATATTTGTTAATTTTTTCTAAAAAATAAGGGTTTTTAAGTTAATGATGAAAAATAAAACTTTTAGTTGTATTTTCTTCGAGAATAGGTTTACAATTTTGAGTTTTGATAGTAAAATCATAAGAACTCGAGAAATCCCTAGTTTTTATTGCAGTATTCCGTTGATTGTCGTGGTATTATTGGATGGTATTTGTGGTGTTAGTAGTGGTGGTGGTGTTTGTGGTCGTCGTGGTAGCACTGGTGGTGGCATTGGTTGGTGGTGCTGTCCGTGGTGTCGGTATTCGTGGTGTTTGTTTGTGGTATTAGTTGGTGGTGTTTGTGGTGATGGTTGTTGGTGTGTCAGTATTCGTGGTGTTTGTAATATATTTTTTACATTTTATGCATACATTAATTGTATTGTAATTTGTGTTTTTTTGTTGTTTGTAAGTAAAACATATCTCCCAAAAGAAAAGAAAGTGAAAGTGGATCAATGTCTGACCACCCAAAAAAAAGGCTACAGTACAGAGGAATTCGGAGGAGCTTTTTGAACAATCTCAGGCAGGGAAAAGTGAAGCTGAGGAGATATATGAAAACAACGTTGAGGGAGGTGGACAAGAGTCTATAGATAGTGATGAAGAAAATAAAAGTGAGAAAGAGGAAGAATTGGAGAGTGAGAAAGAGAAAGAGGATGATCATCAACATGATGATAATGGATCACCAATAGGGCGTGAATTAATATTGACATCCCAACATGATCCTGTCAAAACTTTTAGTATTGACAGTTTTCAAGTTGCGATGCCGATAAATGACCCAGAAACAAAACAACTAACTAGTCAAATTGTACTTAAATGTCAGATGGGGAAAAATTTTGAACATTTTATGAAAATTATGAAGAATGAAAACATAGGCGGACTTTTTAAGAAGAGCTGCTTTGGACGTTTTCTTGAGTTGCCTGAGGACCCCTCTTCCCGTATCCGTTTCCCTATGACGATGGTATATGGTCTTCTCAAGCACAGGATCAAGTATGTTGTGTATGATAAAGATTCGGAGGATGGGGGCAAAAAGAAGATGGATGAAATCTGGATCAACTACTGTGGCATGCCTGTTTGTTTTGGCTTGTAAGAGTTTGTCATAGTGACGGTCTTGAGATATCATCGTCTAGAAAAACCACCACCCTGCAAAAGATCCAAGGCAAGAAAACGCAAGGAAAAAATATATGGGTTGTTTGACATTGCGCAACATGGCTATAAAGCATCGGATTTGTTGACATATCTCGAGGATAAAACCATACCAGAGCAGTACATGGAGCAATTATGCTTAGTTTGGTTTGCCCATTCGGTTATATTGGCAAGAGACGTCAACAAGGTCATAGAAGATGATTTGTTGGCACGTGCTGAGGATTTTGATAAATTCAAAAATTATCCCTGGGGATATGCTGTCTACTTGACTGTCCAATATTTACTGACAAAGCTATCCTCAGGGACGACCACATTATACGGCTTTCCTTGGGCTTTCATGGTAAAATTAATCACTAATTTTACTCATCTATTAATTTATATTGAATATAGTTATTATGAATTTTTTTGCTTGCTTTCTATTTACATTTTTTAGGCTTGGGCATTTGAAGCCATTCCTCCCCTCCGAAAGCAGTTAATTGATTAGCCGGATGAGGTTTCTCATCTAAGGATGTTAGGTGGTTGGCTGCAAGCTGATCTCTTTAACCCTCCGAATGATGCAGTACGTCTTCTTCAAGTAAAATAATTTTACTCAAAGAAAGATATTGAACAGATGTTATATCTAGTGCACCAGATGGGACATCTATTGCGACAGGGTACAATTGATATCTTGTATCAGATTACCCATCTGTTGCTTTGGTTCTCTGAACCTGACTCCTAATAGATTAACCATCTACTAAAAATTATGCAACAAATGTGTAATCTGATAACATATT
>NC_061122.1:220287992-220293112 GCF_002878395.1 Capsicum annuum | reverse complement strand
TTGCAACAGATGATTGATATTTTACATCTGATTATCCATGTGTTGCTCTGTTTCTCTGAACTAGACTCAAATGGATTCTTACCATATACTGCAAACTATGCAACAGATGGGTTTTTTTTTTAAAATGTAACCCAACTATGAAAATTATTATATTATATGATTTAAATGCATCTGTCTTTTTTTACTTTTTTATAGGTCATGCATCCCTGGATTGTGCCTACTGAGGAGGAGTCGGTGATGACTTTTTATATTACTCTAAGTCATGTTGATACTATAGCAGACCCAATGGTGGAGTTAATAAAGAAGGAATTGGCTGGAGCAACAGCCATAAGAAGAGCAGTTAGGCAAGGTTAGCCTAATGTTGAGGCTCTTCATGACCAACCTACTAAGGCAGATCCGGGTGCTTCTTTTAGTGAAGTTATTGGTATTGGTGGTAGACATGTTGATGCTACTACCACTCGTGATGATGAGCATGTTGATGCTCAAGAAAGAATAAATATGTTTGAAAACACCCTTTTTTACCCATACACAAGTCCCTCTCACCCCTCTTCACCCTCGTGTTCTCATTGCGAATGCGAAGAGTGCAAAGACAGACAGGATAAACTCTTTGAAAAAGTAGAGGATATCTCTAAAGCTATCGAGAAATTCAAATCCAAGACGTGTGTCATACCATCCAATAAGGTGAGGGAGCCATACACTCTTACAGTATTGGTTAAGAGAGAAAAAAGAGCAATTAGAGACGTACTCTCCGATTGAAAATCAAAAGAAATTGCAATTCCTCCCTCTCTAAAAGCTGTTGAAGTTCAGGGGTGAATCAAGAAGGTGGACATATACATGGAACTTGGCCCCGAAGAGAAGAGGGATCTGCGATATGTCAATAATGCTAAGCCAAGCGCACCAGATTACCCCAAGCCTCTCTTTCCCCCCCAAGACTTCCAGACTATGACTGATATGCGTATGCTGTACGAGGACAAGACAAGTTTACTTTTCCTAACCTATCCCTTCTAATCTACCTCATGAAGAAGAAGTTACGCAATAGATTTCAGATCTGTTGCAACAGCTGGGTATACTGGTGCAACTGGTAGTGGTTCTGTTGTAACTTATTCTCCATCTATTGCATAAGTTGCGTTGGAATATTGATTCAGAGAACTATTTGCAATAGATGGACCATCCATTGCATCTTTACAATTACTAACCTATTTAAAATTGACTTCTTATATCACAGCATGTTGATTTAATTCTCTGCCTCATAAGGAAAAGGCAATTAACGTACGGGGAAGCTTATGACCCTGCCGATAGGATAATGGACCTCGACTTCTGCAAGAAGCTCAAGGATAGGTACGATCAACTCAATGGGGAGGCATTATACCTTGGCTTGGACTTGATTTCCTAGTTCCTACGTTGTTCTTGGATGGAGAAGAAATGATAAAAATGTTAGAAGGGAAGGGCCAATCCACACGAAAAGAGCTGGATTGAGGCAAAAAGGATTTTTGCTGTCATTAGCGTGAACGACATGTATTATTGGGCTGTTAAGATACTACTCGAGGAGGGAAAGATCAATGTTTATGACTCCAACGTACCTCTCGTTGACGATTTTGATCTTTTTCTCCTCATGGAGCCATTGATGGTGTTGTTGCCCATCTTGTTAAGGGAGAGTAAACTGATGAATCATTTGCTAAAGGAAGTGTTGATGAAGAAATCATGGGATTTTGAAGGTCAAAACAAGGGAATTATCTTTCAAAAAGATGATGCCGCTAAAGCGAGCGTCTCACACGCTCTTGCACACATCGAATGTTTGTTAACCGGCACAGAAATGGCTGAGCCAACGACTTTTTTGTGCGACAGCATTATGGCAAACCTGCAAGAGTTCTGGGATTATGGGGTACTAACTGGACGCTTGAAGCCTGTATATATATAGAAGAGCCTGTGAAATAGCAATTTTTAATTTCAAGTCACTCTTCACTTTATTACATGTACATGTAGTGGCAATAATTTTTCTGATGAAAGTTGAGTTTTTTATAATGCAATAGATTGTCAATTTATTGTAAAATATATTTAATCTGTTCTGGCAGATAGTTTATCTGTTGCAATAGGTTGGTAATCTATTACATTACGTTGATGTTATTTTATGAATAATCTAATAATCTAAGTCTAATCTATTGCAACAGTGGGAACACCTGTTTGATAATTTCCAACAGATGACCTAAATTTTACAACATATGCCTAAATCTTTTTGATATTTTCCAACAGTTACGCTTGAATATCCATGTGCTCAACAACACCAAATCAGTAACAAATACACACACCACCATGAAAATTTAAGCAATTAGGCTTGAATATTCATGTGCTAAACTACACCAAACCAGTAGCAATAACGGCAACAATGTAGTATCTTCTTGCTCAATTTTGTTTCTCTTCAAAAGCCTTGACTTGGTTCAGCAAATCCTAGATTACACGATTTTCTTGTGAAGGGTGTTGTTCTTCATACCAATCAAAGTAATCGCATCTACCTAATTTCTATAAAAAAAGAGAACACAATTACAAAACAATTACAAGTCAATAATTAATCAACTAATTAAATAAAAAAATATTACCTTTGAAATTTTACAAGCAAAAAACCTATGACACGGATTTTGTTGAGTCCAAGAAGTCTTTAACAAACCTTCATGACCGCACTTACAATATCAAAAAATTTTATCACAAAAAATAGTGAAAGATGCGCTCGACATTGTCAATCTCAGTTGGAAAAAATAAAAGAAATAATTTGAAGAATTTGGATTGATAAAAGAAGATGACGATGAAGAAGAAGATTTGGGAATTTAGGGTTAAATTTTAGGAGGAAGATGAATATATAAGACAATGGGGGGAATGGCCGTTGGGGGCCAAGTGACGACAAGTCAGAAAAATGTGCCAGACTGACACATTTGATACCTATTTTATTTTACGTGTTTAAAATGAACACTGCCTACTTGATGCCTATTTTATTTTAGGTGTTTGAACTGAAAACCGTCGATGGGTTTCGACTTTTTTATTTTAATTCACTTTAACCTTTTTACACGTAGTGACAATTTTTTACATCCAACGAAAGTTGAATTTTTATAATGCAACAAATTCTCCATCCGTTGTAACAGTTATTCTACCTGTTTTGGCATATAGTTTATCTGTTTCAATAGGTTGGTCATCTGTTGCATTATCTCAATATTTCTATCTAAGTCCATCTGTTGCAATAATGGGAAGACTTGTTTGATAAATTCCAACAGATTACCTACCTGTTGCAACATATGTCTAAATCTGTTCAATTTTTCCAATAGATATGTCATCTATTGCAACAGATACATTATCTGTTGCAATATTTGAATCTAGTATTCCTTTTCAATTAATAATTTCAAATCTAAGGAATAAATAAAATTCATAGACAAAATAAAATAAATCGAAGCCTTCAGAAATTAACTTAAATGAGTCAACGAATAAATAAAATGTAAAAAAATTGTTATGGGTACAGATCTCAACAAATACATCAACAAAAATTTAAGTATGATGCCAAAGATTACTTTGACAGGCTCAAGCTATAAAGATCTACTCAGTATAGACAAGTTGTTCTTCATCCGATGCTATGAAATTCGGCTTTGCTCATCGTGGATGTTTATTGTCACTTACGTATGGTTTCTGCACTTTCTGTTCTCTATATTTTCATAAAAGATGTAGCATATTGTCAATGCTATTTAGCAGTAGCTTCTTCTACATCAACATGAAAAGCCAGAATTGGTCAATGCTAATCACGGAGATACAACAAAATGAAAAAGGATAACTCGTCTCTTTTAGCAAATCAAATAGGTCTTCCTACTATTTTTAAATTATCCCAAATAGATTATATTTTTGTTGCAATAATGAATCAACTGTTGGGACAAACTTCTACATGAGGAAGACCCTGTATGATAATTTTCAACGGATGAACCATCCGTTGCAACATATGAATCATCTGTTGCAGCAGATAGGTCGTCTATTGGTACAAATAAAAGCGGTATGAAGGGCTGTTTAATTTGCTAAAACAGGCGAGACATATGTCACAATAGATACTTTATCTGGTGCAACAAGTTAGTCAACTGTTGCAATAAATGTATATATATGTTTGATAATTTTCAGCAGATGTGTCAACTGTTGAAACAGATATATGTCTGTTTGTTTTGTCAGTTGGAAGACATATATATTCACCTTCTTCAGCTCGTGCAGGTCTCTTTTGGACATTGTACGTTGCTCAGTACAACACACAGACAGAGGAGTTGCAATTTTACTTTTTTGGATGCTTGATAATGCCCTGGAAATTACTCTCCTTCTCCTCTTAGCCCTAATCTCTAATGGAGCGGATGGAAATAAAATCCACTTTGATGGAATGAGACCCATCTTACATGTCAATTCCTTTAGAGAAACAGTTAATGTATTAATAGCATTAATCACTACTTCATGTTTCGCCCTGCAGTCTTGACATTTGCATGCAAAACATTCGCTGGGAGAGGCAAAAATTGTATAACCAGTATGATCATACTCATAATGGTTTGCTTTAAATACTGTAAGAGGAGCATCATTAGCACCAACAGCAGCACCACTACCACAACAAACAGCTCCATCACCACTAAAACCATCAACAACAACAAGCCCATCCTTCAAAATTATTTTTCTTATAATGGTTGTTGCTCCAAAAAATTCCATTTTTATTATTTCGATGACCTTAGGGTCCGATAAAGTTTGCACAGACCATAAAGTAAGAAAAAATGGCATCTTCAACTCTCAATTGATCGAAACTAGCGACGGATGCACAATCTAACATAAATTATTACATATATTAGAATGATGATTAGATCATTAAAAAATAATTATTAATTAAAAGAAAAAATTAATTATAATTATACTTACTGCATCCTTCGGGGGGTTGAAGAGATCAAGAAATTTTGCATTTTTATCAGTTTTGGCCGACAACCATCTCAAGATTCTTGGACAGAAAACTTCTTCCTGGTAGTTCACTTGTTGTCTTAAATAAGGAATGGGTTTAAATGCCCAAACCTATAAAATAACGCCAATAAATCAAAATCATTATTGAGTAAAAAATGAATGATATCATAATA
>NC_061122.1:220287242-220287892 GCF_002878395.1 Capsicum annuum | reverse complement strand
TGCATCCGTCGGGGGGTTGAAGAGATCAAGAAATTTTGCATTTTTATCAGTTTTGGCCGACAACCATCTCAAGATTCTTGGACAGAAAACTTCTTCCTGGTAGTTCACTTGTTGTCTTAAATAAGGAATGGGTTTAAATGCCCAAACCTATAAAATAACGCCAATAAATCAAAATCATTATTGAGTAAAAAATGAATGATATCATAATAGAAGAAAGAAACATTTACCATGAAAGCCCATGGAAAGCCATATAAGTTGACTGTCTTTGGCGCTAACGGAGTCAACAAATATTTGACAGTCATTTTGAAGCTTTCATAACCCCAAATATAGTTGTTAAATGCCTCAAGATCCTTGGAGAGCTTTATCAAACCGAGGCTTATGTTGTTGTTAACATCTCTCGCCCAAAGAATATTATTTACAAACCAAACCAAGCACAATGACTGCTTGTGCTTCTTTAAAAGTCCTTTACCTTTCAACGCTTCTATCAAATTTTTGTTTTTGAAGCTTAGACCAACAATGGACACCAGGTCATCACGATCACACGACTTGCCTTTATCTTTTTTGGGTGTGCGGGTTGCTTTTTTGGGTTAGAATAGGTATAACTTGAGAAGGAGGGTACCATTTTAGTCCAGTAACTATGGCAAACTCCT
>NC_061122.1:220246364-220284242 GCF_002878395.1 Capsicum annuum | reverse complement strand
TTGAGAAGGAGGGTACCATTTTAGTCCAGTAACTATGGCAAACTCCTTCCAACCAAAAAAAGCAGGCATGCCACAGTAATTTATCCATACCTTATCCATCTTATCTTTGTTTTCACACATAAACCTACGCTTGAGAAGTTCATATACCATTTTCATTTGGAAACAAGCACTGTTGTCCTCCGGCAAATCAAGATATTTTCCAAAGCAGCTATCCCTGAAATAAGCATCCAATTTTTGTTCTCAAAGTATTTTTCTGAAGGCGTCAAAAGATTTTCCCATGGCTGACTTAATCACGAAATCACCCGTTAAATTTTCGGCACCATTGTACTGCATTCTCATAGGATAACGATCAATACTGAAGGCTTTGACAACTCTTTGGTGGAAGGACTATTAGCATTTGCATCATCTCTTTTGAAATATTCCTCCTTTCCATGTTCATTATATTCTGCTCCCGATTGAGATAACGCTTGTCAAGCAAGCTCATAGAGTGGTGGATGTAGCCTAGCTCCTTCACTTGTTCCTTTACTTGGACTTGATTCAGTTTATATTATTTTGGGAACCATATTATCTAAAATTAACAGGAACATAAAAAAATATATTATAGTTGGTTAATGCATCGTTAAAAAGGATTGCAGTAAATCAAATAAGCAAAATAGTAAAATAACATCTGTTGCAACATATAACCAAACTGTTGCAGCGGATGAGTAATCTGTTGCAATAATACAAAATATATCACTCATCTTTTAAGACAGATGAATGGTCTGTGCAATAGATCACACATTTTTGCGACATATGAGTGATCCGTT
This sequence comes from Capsicum annuum, assembly GCF_002878395.1. Taxonomy (NCBI): domain Eukaryota; kingdom Viridiplantae; phylum Streptophyta; class Magnoliopsida; order Solanales; family Solanaceae; genus Capsicum; species Capsicum annuum. Next base: position 220,283,436 of record NC_061122.1, on the reverse strand, counting down.
GGGATAGTTAAATAACCTGTTGCAATGGATGAGTAATTTGTTGCGACAATACAAAACAAATCCCTCATCTGTTGAGAAAAATGAATGGTCTGTGCAATAAATTACACATTTATTGCAACATCATTTATTGAAACATGTGAGTGATCTATTGGAATAGTTAAATAACTTATAGCAGCGGCTGAGTAATTTGTTAAGATAATACAAAACATATCACTCATCTGTTAAGAAAGATAAATGGTCTGTGCAACAGATAACACATCTGTTGTGACATCATCTGTTACAATATATGAGTGATCTGTTGGAATAGTTAAATAACCCATAGCAATGCTGAGTAATCTGCTGTGACAATACAAAATATATCACTCATCTATTGAGAAAGATGAATGGTTTGTGCAATAGATCACACATCTGTTGCAACATATGACTGATCTGTCAGAGTAGTTAACTAACCTACCTGCAGAAACGGTTGAGTAATCTATTATGACAATACAAAATATACCACTCATCTGTTAAGAAAGATGAATGTTCTGTGTAACAGGTCACGCATCTGTTGCAACACATGAGTGATCTGTTGGAATAGTTATCAACGGTCAATATTGTTTAGATTTCTTCCAACATAGGATCGTCTATCGTGGCAGATGAATGATCAGTTGGAAAAATCAAGTCTTGGACATTTTCTGTTGGAAGAGTTGATAGGATTGTATCTAACAAGAGGTTCATCTGTTGTATCGGATCATTAATCTGATGGTTCTTCCTTTGCATCAGATGGTTAATTAGTTGCATCAGATTTTTTTATCCGATGCTTAATCTGTTGCAACATATGGTTAATCTGTTGCATTAGATAGTTAATCTGTTGCATCAAATGATTAATCTGTTGCATCAGAATTGTAATCTGATGGTTTATCTGGTGCATCAGATGGTTGATCTGTTGCATTATATGATAAATCTATTGCATCAGATGGTTAATATATTGCACCAGATGGGTAATCTGTTGGAGGAAACAAAAAATAGTAGCATGATTTTGTTCAACAAAAAAATAGCAAATTCACCATTTTTACCAAGAACAAGAACAGAACAAATCAACCCAAATTGTTGTTTTGTTTTTATAAACATAAACAATTAAAATCAAACTTCAAAAAAATATAACAAACAATAAAATATCATAATTCACTTCGAAAAGAGAAGAGAAGAAATACCATAAATTAGGATTTTATTCAGACCGCATTTCAAATTAATGCAACAAATATTGAAATTGTTAACCAATACTATAAGAGAAGTTGGCTTAAGTTCCTCGTTTTCTTCAGAACTAAAAAGGCCATAAATTTTTGCCTGTGAAAAATGAAAAGGAACGATGAAGAATTCGAAGTAGTTGTGGCCGGAGAGCAAGGCTGTCACGTCGATTGAAGGTTGAAGTCGAAAATAAATTCGAAGCCCAACTATTTATAGTCGGATTTTGAAGTCGCCGAGGATTGAAATGAGAAATTTGCCGAACAGTTAGTTGGGAGAGAGTTGAGAGAAGCTGTCGAGAGAGGGGTGAGAGACAGGTTGATTTGAATTGAAGAGGGGAACTCGAAGCCTAACTATTTATCGCTAGATGTAGAAGTCACCGGGGGTTGAAGGGAGAAAAGAGAGAAGCTCGAAGCCCAACTATTTGTCGCCGGAAGTAGAAGTCGCCGGGGGTTAAAGAGAGAAATTTTGCAGAACTGTAGGTTGGGAGAAAGTTGAGAAAAGTTGTCGAGAGAGAGGAGAGAGTGGTTGATTTAGATTGAAGAAGGGTGTGGGTTGGGTTGATTTGTATTTTTGAAAAGATTAGAAAGTTTTGAAAATATTAATCAAGTCCACAACTAACTTAATCAAGTTTCCTAATGATGTTTGACCCTTTAAGTTGGTCAATGTCACCAATTCTTCATTCAAGACTTAAAAGATACCTTTCCTTCAATTTTCTCAAGTAAGATTACCACACATGGCAATTAATAGTGTCTTTTTCTAATATATTTTTATTTATGCCCTTATTATTTTTGTTAAGACCATTCCCGCTTGGACTTTTATTATTGGTCTCTTCTTGTTACTTATTAAATTATCTTTTAGTTAAAACTCCATTTATCTTTAATTAACTATCACTTTAGCTCAAAAAAATCAATCCAAATAATTTTTAATACAAAATTAAAGTTTACATTGATTTTCAACTACACTCTTTACATTGATTTTCAACTACACTCTTATATTTCTCATTGATATTGTACAATTCTCAAATGACATATAATAAATAGGGAAACTTAATCAATAATACCTTGTACATATTATTTTTCTTAGCAAACATGAAAAAAGATACAACAATAATTAAAATGGAATGGATAAGATATTCTTTTAGAGGGTGTGGGGGGGGGGGGGGGGGGGGGGGGGAGGAAAAGGAAAATGTAAAACATAAACATACAAGTAAATGAATTGAATACAGTAATATATTAATGAAGTTTAATTATTATTTAGTATCCTTGTAGGTTATTATGAAGTTAATTTGTGTAAAAGCTCTAAATTAATATAATTTATAATATAAACTTGAAGTCATGGAAATATTTTGTTGTATTAGATGATTTTATAAAATGAAAAAAATAAATTATGCAAAAACTCTTGCTACATGAAATAAAGAACAAAATTAAAACTCAATAAATATCAAAAGAAATTTATTTCTGTATATAAGTAATCAACTAGATACTCACAAAATCATAAAAATACAAATAGTTTTTTATTTATGATCTTTATCAAATTATAATTATTTAATTAGCTTAAATCATGTTATTTACAAATACTGAATTGCTTATGTACCTTTAATATATTTTAATTCTCTGGTAATACTTTCTCACCCACAAATATTTTTTTCCTTAAAAATTATCTACTTATGTAATTAAAAACTTTAATAATTAGGAAAACTTATTAACAAGACATGTTTGACATATCATTAGATTATATTATTTATAAAGTAAAAAATATATAACAAATTATATTTTTAATTAAAATTAGTTATTTTATATCTTGAGTTTGGGCCCAGGCTTAGCATGGGGCTCGTGAAACTAGTTTCTATTTCTACTATATAGAAAGGTTAGTGACTAGGGCTGTGCACCGGTCGGTTCGGTTCGGTTCAATTTTATATTTCAATTTTATATATTATCAGTTCGGTTTATCAGTTTTCAGTTTTTAAATATGATAAACCAATAACCAAACCAATAAGATATTTTTTATCGATTTTTGGTTTATCGGTTTTTAGTCCTTAACGATTCAATTTTTGGTTTAGCCGATAAGAAAATACTCATAAAATTGAAATAGTAGTAACTAACATGAAAAAAAAATTGAATCTTAGTTGCGGCCAAAATCCTACATCATGTGTTTTAATTTACAAGAATCTTCAAGTTTGAACTAAATGTTATTAGGAGAAATTAAGAGTTTGTATAATTGAAATAATAGGTTTGTTAATTGGTAGAAATTAAAGAGAAATTAAGAGAAATATATAATAAGTCATATATATATATATATCCTATTTTCTCTCTAATACTAGAGGTACAAGGCCCGTGTCAGCACGGGCCCAACATTAAGTTATTTTTACTATATATAGTAAATTAAATTGATATTAATTCGAATTATGAATTATCAAACATGAATACACAAAACATATTAACTACGTGGTAGTATTTTTCAAGGAGCCAAGTTTTACAAGATAATTATGTATAACTTACTCATATGAACAACAAAATTCGATGCATTTAAAAGTTTATATCTTTAATCATATGATCGAGATTTGCTACATTATGTAGAAAAATTGAGATTAAAATTGATACATAAGACTTGACATTTGTTGTATAAAATAGAGAACAATTGTTGAAAAAGATAAAGAGTTGTATAGTTATTGCATATTACATCACATGTGGATTGTAATTAATAACCCACATTGTATTCCCTTACTAAGCCTCCATAGGCATCATTTGCTTTCATTTTCTCCTTCTCTTTTATTTGTCAACTTGTTCTTTGATGTTAAACTAAATTAATATTTTAAATTCAAATTTTAAGTGTTTCAGAAATTATATAAAATAAAAAATTATAAGTTACCATCTTTCATATTAATTTAAATTATTTGACTTTGAGAACACGATAAAACATACTTATGTAGATGTTTTATTGAACTTTATTTTTGTATATGTTCCTTCCATTAAAACATGGAGTCGTTTGTTAGAGTGTACAAAATAATGCTGATAGAATGTATTAATAATGTTGGCACTAATAATGCTTATATTAGTAATATTTGTATTATTTATGGTAATATTATTTCTTATACATTGTTTGATGTATGGTATTAGAACTTGCATTTTTCAATTTTGTTATATTTAAACAAAAGTTGAAAAAAAAAGATGGATTGCATATACATCCTAAGATTCATCCGGAATCTAGCATGAGTTCAATATATGTTTTTTTGTTTCAATGTTTTTGAGACAAATTGAATTTAGATAATCAATCACCCCTTTAATATGTTTTTAGATATTTTAAGTTGATATTGTAACCTATAATATTTTTGTGTAATTTTTAAATAATATATGTTACTCTCTCTATTCAAATTTTTGTGGCATTGATAGTCAATTCTATTTTTAAAATAATTTAAATTATTAATTATTGTGATTTATAATATTTTTCTTCTATTTCAATTTAAGTGACATTGATATAATTTCGAGAGTCAATCAAATATTTATATCATTTAAATTTTTAAAGTTGTTAATTATTGTGATTTATAGTATTTTTTTTGTATTTTATAAAATATATAATAGATTAAATTATTTACAGATATTTCAAGTTTTTAATTATTGTAATTTATAATATTTTTTATGTAATTTTTTAAAAAATATGCTACACTCCTTGTCCAGAGTCGTGTGCCACTGATAGTCTATTATATTTTTTTAAATAATTTAAATTTTTAATTATTGTGTAAAACTTTTTCTACTATAATTTAAGTGACATGATACTTAGATGACCATAGTAATTAATAAGAGGTGATATAGTAAAATTACGATTGAAGCAGCGAAATAAACATGTCTTAAATAACTCACAACAGCTAATTAAAAGTGATATAATAAAATTACTATAAAAGATACTTGTGAAAAAAAAATAAGTGAAATCTCATATAAGACGTCAAGTTATTTTAAAACATCAAGAGGTAACTTATCATTTTATATCTATTTATCTTTTTAGTTAAATATTGATTATGCATTTAATACTTAGATGTCTTATAATAATTAATTAGAGGTGATATTTAGTAAAATTAGAATTAAAGCAGCTAAAGCAAACGTGTCATAAATGTCTATTTTATTATTTTATTATATATTATTAATTTTCTAATATGTAAATAATTTATAATAATTACTTAGGAATGTTATAGTAAAATCATGGAGCAAACAGCTAGAGCCGACAGGTCGATGGAGAACTACTTTAAATACTTAGATGACTTCTAATAATTAATTAGGGGTGATATTTAGTAAAATCACGATTAAAGTAGCTAAAACAGACATGTCATAAATATCTATTTTACTTTTTTTATTAAATATTATTTTTTAATATATAAATAATTTATAATAATTAATGAAAAATGATATAATAGAAAGTAAAATTACGACTAAAACAACTGAAATAGACATGTCATAAATGTCTATTTTTTTTTAAAAAAAATATTATTATTTTTAAATATATAAATGACTTATAATAATTAATTAGGGGCAATGTAATAAAATTACGATTGAAGCAATTGAAGCAGACAACATAAGCAGGTATATCAGAATTTTCTCTTCTATATTAGATAAAAAAATTGAACTAGGTGAAATTATAGTAACAAATAAGAAAGAAACTAAATTATATATTTGATATGAAATTAAATAAAGAACAAAATTTATTTAATTGTATCACTAATTGATTTTTACAATAAATTATCATCTTACTAATCAATTTAATTAAATATAATATATTTGAAATAATTTTATACAATAAAAAGATAAATAAAAATAAAAAAAAAATGAAAAATATAGGGTCCATGTGTGTGGAAATATATGCAAGGCATGTGATGACATTATGATAAATTTTATACTTGGCATTATTGGTAATTAAAAAGAAAAGAATGGTCTTCTATTAAAAATTTTCATGAGGTTCAAAAAAAAAAAGCACAAAAAATTATCAATTTGAGCTTAGAACTTGAAGTGAATGATCAAATTACCCTTGGATAAATTTGTTATGTCATTTCCATCCCATGACCAAACCACCTCTTCTATAGACAATAAAAAGATGAATAAAAATGAAAAATAAATGAAAGATATAGGGTCCATTTGTGTGGAAATATATGCAAGGCATGTGATGACCTTATGATAAATTTTATACTTGGCATTATTGATAATTAAAAAGAAAAGAATGGGCTTTTATTAAAAAATTTCATAAGGTTCAAAAAACAAAGCCCAAAAAATTATTAATTTGAGCTTAGAACTTGAAATGAATGACCAAATTACCCTTGGATAAATTTGTTATGTCATTTCCATCTCATGACCAAACCACCTCTTCTATAGAGAACTAGAGAAGCATGGCCAGTGTCAACACATGCCCAACATTAAGGTATTTATTTATTTTTAAAATCTTGATATATTTAAATAAATTTTTTTAATAAAAGGTTTGCATATGTGTTCTAGTATTCATTCAGAATCTAGCATGAGTTCAACATTTGTTATTTTAATATGTATTTAGATAATTTAAGTTGTTAACTATTGTAGTTTATAATATATTTTAGGGATAATACCCATGAAAATACCTGAAGTTTGACCGGATTATTAGTTGAGCATACTGAACTTTGCAGGGGGTCCTATTACCCCCCAGACTTTTTTTTTCGTATTTTAATGGCATATATCTGCTACTTGGCACATTGCGTGTGATTCATGCGCATTGAGCATCTGAATAGTGTTAAAAAAGTTTCAAAACTATTTTCTTTGGCCAAACAACCCCTTAATTTTATAATTATTTAAAGTTTTATATTGTTATTTATTTTTTCATTCTTCCTTCTTCTTTCTTCTTTCTTCTTTCTTGTTTCTTCTTTCTTTCTTTTCTTCAACAATGGTTGCTCCATTGTTGAATTGAAATTTAATGAAACTCAGTGGTTATAATTTAATGGAACTCGCTAATTGAAACTCAATGGATGATTCGGAAGATTCAAACTCGGAAACTCGCTAATTTAATTCTGAGTTTCATTAATGGAAATTGAATCTTCCGAGTTCCATTAATGGAAATTGAATCTCCCATTGAGTTTTCAATTAGCGAGTTTCATTGAATCTTCCATTAATGAAACTCGCTAATTGAATCTTCCGAGTTTCAATGGAAAATTAATGGAATATTCCGTTCAATTATTTGAAAAAACTTTCTTCGTAAACTCAATGGAATCATTTGGAATATTTAATATGGTTGTAATTGTGAAAAAATATTGAAAAGTGATAAAATGGAGAAGAAACGGCGCGTGTACCACACTTCCCACCGAAAAAACTGGGTATACATTTTGAGGGGGAGATTAATTCCACTTTGAAAAAGTCCGAGGGGGAATTAATTCCAATTAAAAAAGTATAGGGGGTAATAGGACCCCCGCAAAGTTCAATATGCTCCACTGAAAATTTGGTTAAACTTCAGGTATTTTCGTGGGTATTATCCTTATTTTTTAATATAATTTTCAAATTAATATACGTTACTTTTCTTGTCCAAATTTTTGTGGCATTGATAGTCAATTATATTTTAAAAATAATTAAGTTTTTAATTATTATGATTTATAATACTTTTCTTCTATTCCGATTTCAGTGACACTAATATAATTTCAAGAGTCGACCAAATATTTTATATCTTTTAAAATTTTTAAGTTGTTAATTATTGTGATTTCTAGTAATTTTCATGTAATTTTTTAAAAATATATAACATATTAAATTATTTTTAGATATTTTAAGTTGTTAATCATTGTAATTTATAATACTTTTTATGTAATTTTTGAATAATATATGCTACTCTCTTTGTCCAGAGTTTTGTGTCGAAGATAGCCAATTATATTTTTTAAATAATTTAAATTTTTGATCATTGTGATTTATAATATTTTTTCTATTTCAACTTCTATGGCACAATGATTAAATGACCGTAATAATTAATTAGGGGTGATATAGTAAAATCACGACTGAAGCAGCGAAACATAAATGTCTTAAATGACTTACAACAACTAATTAGAAGTGACATAGAGAAATTATTTTCAATAATACTTTTGAAAAATTTAAGTGGACCTCATATAAGATGTCAAGTTAATTTAAAAACATCAAGAGTTAATTTATCATTTTTATATCTATTTTATTTTTTTAAATATTATTAATTTTTTAATACTTAAATGACTTATAATAATTAATTAGTGGTGATATTTAGTAAAACTATGGTTGAAGCAGCTGAAGCAGACATGTCATAAACGTTTATTTTACTTTTTTTTAATTAAATATTATTAATTTTTAATATATAAATAAATTATAATAATCATTAGGAGTGATATAATAAAATCACGATTGAAGCAACTTAATCAAACATGTCATAAAAGTTATTTTATATTTTTAAATTAAATATTATTTATTTTTAATACATAAATAACTTCTAATAATTAATTATAGGTGATATATAAAAATCATGGATACAATATTATTAATTTTTCAATACATAAGTGACTTATAATAATTAATTACGGGTGATACATTAAAATCACGATTGAAGCAGCTGAAGCAGAAATCAGTCAACTTTTTAAAAATTTTTTTTGTTAATTATTGTTATTTACAATACTTTTTATTTTATTTTCAAATAATATATGTTGCTTTATATCTTTTTCTGTCCCGTCCCAATTTATGTGGCACTAATATAATTTTGATAGTCAATCAAAGATTTTATGTTGACATAACATTTTATTATTCTTAATTTTCTAATACATAAATGACTTATAATAAGGAGTGATATAGTAAAATCATTGTTTGAAAGACGACAATTTAATTTAAAACATCAAGAGTTAATTTCACATTTTATGTCTATTTTATTTTTTTATTAAATATTATTTATTTTCTTAATACCTAGATGACTCATAATAATTAATTAAGAGAAATTGATTATTTATTACTATAAAAATTAATATAATTTTATCATATCCAATAGTAATCATCAATAACTCACCGAGTAGTATATATTAATTAAATATGGGATGCTATATTTTGCATATGCAAAATATGATATTATTAAACATTATTGGATAGTGCATTATGCTTATGTTTCACAATAACAAAATTTTACTATATATTTTTCTTTATTTCTTTTTAACTTGGTACATATTGACCCAACACAAATTCTAAGAAAATATTCACTAGAAATTTATTTTATTAAATTAAATTTATAAATTTTGTACTTTAAAAATTTAAAGTTAAGTTTAAATATTAGTATTTTTATATAAAAAAAATTTAAAATTTAAATTTACTAAAATAAATAAATAAACAGATTAATTTTCTATATAAAAGTCAATTAAAATAATAAAATTGATTTACTTTAAATATTTAGTTGCAACTAAATAATATAATTTTTTATTTTATCATGATTTATGTTGCACCGATAAAATTTTGAGAATTGAATAGAACATTTATCTATTTTTTTTTAAAAAAGTAGTTTAACTTGTTAATTGTTATGATTTATAATAATTTTTACGTAATTATTGAATAATATATTTACTCCTTTAGTACCAATTTATGTGGCGTCGATACAATTTTGAGAGTCAACTAAAATTTTTATATATCTTTTAAATATTTTAAGTTGTTAATTATTATGATTTGCAGTACTTTTTCTTTTGTCTCAATTTATGTGGCATTGTTAAAATAATGAGAGACAATAAAATTTCTATATATCTTTTAAATATTTTAAGTTATTAATTATTGTGATTTGTGGTGACAAATTATTTTTGAACATGATAGACAATTAAATAAATGAAAAGATTTTACTTTCAATATGTAGTTATAGTTAATTAATAGAATATATTTAATATTTAAACCATTATAATGAAATAATATTTTGTCTCAATTTATGTGGAATTACTAAAATAATGAGAGTCGATAAAATTTTTATGTGTCTTTTAAATATTTTAAGTTATTAATTATTGTGATTTGTGGTAACAAATTAGTTTTGAACATCATAGACAATTAAATAAATGAAATTTTTTTACTTTCAATATGTAGTTATAGTTAATTAATAAAATATATTAAATATTTAAACTATTATAATGAAATAATATTTTGCCTCAATTTATGTGGCATTACTAAAATAACGAGAGTCAATAAAATTTTTATATGTCTTTTAAATATTTTAAGTTATTAATTATTGTGATTTGTGGTAACATTAATTTTGAACATGATAGACAATTAAATAAATGATTTTTTTTTTTACTTTCAATATGTAGTTATAGTTAATTAATAGAATATATTAAATATTTAAACCATTATGATGAAATAATAAAATTATTATATATTGGGACATGATATATAATTAAGTGGAAGTAGATGGATGTTTTGGTAATTAGATGAGGTGGTCGAAACTACCTCTTCTAAGTCAATTAAAATAATAAAATTGATTTACTTTAAATATTTAGTTGCAATTAAATAAGATAATTTTTTATTTTGTCATGATTTATGCTGCACCGATAAAATTTTGAGAGCCAATAAAATTTCTATATGTCTTTTAAATATTTTAAGTTATTAATTATTGTGATTTGTGGTAACAAATTAGTTTTGAACATCATAGACAATTAAATAAATGAAATTTTTTTATTTTCAATATGTAGTTATAGTTAATTAATAGAATATATTAAATATTTAAACAATTATAATGAAATAATGAAATTATTATATATTGGGGCATGATATATAATTAAGTGAAAGTAGATGGATGTTTTGGTAATTAGATGAGGTGGTCGAAACCACCTCTTCTATATAATACTAGAGGTGCATGGCCCGTGTCAGCACGAGCCCAACACTATAGACATCTTTTAGCACCAATATTCAATATTGATGAGATACAAACATAAATGTACATTGATTTAAAACAATAATTTTTTAAATAATAACTATTTGACGGTACTCGCTAAGGAGTGAAGTTTTATAAGATAGTTTTGTTCACATGATAAAAAAGTAAGATGTGTCGTGTAGTCGGGTTATTTTAATTGTTTGATGATAAGATTGAGACCTGTTACAAAATATAGAAAAGATGTAGAACTAATATTCATAGGATTATTTCATATAAAAAATAGAATAAAAGATACTTCAATTAACAACAAAGTCTTGAATCATCTTTTCAAAGATGATTATGGTTAAAGCAGCTGCAACAAACATGTCATAAACGCATATTTTTCTTGTTTTAATTAAATACTATTACTTTTCTAATACATAAATGACTTATAATAATTAATTAGGGGTGATATAGTAAAATCACGGCGCAACTCTTGAAGCAGCCATTCGAAACCAATGTTATACATAAATGACTTATAATAATTAATTAGGGGTGATACAGTAAAATCACTGTTGAAGGAGGTCAACTTAATTTAATACATCAAGAGTTAATTTATCATTTTATGTCTATTTTATTTCTTTTAAAATATGATTAAATTTTTAACACTTAAATGACTCATAATAATTAATTATAAGAGATATTTAGCAAAATTATGGTTGAAGCAGTTGCAACAGATATGTCATCTATTTTTTAATTAAATATTATTAATTTTTTAATACATAAATGACTTATAACGATTAATTAGGGATGAAATAGTAAAATCACGGTTAAAGCAGCTGAAACAAACGTCATAAATATCTATTTTTAATTAAATATTATTAATTCTAATATATAAATGACTTATAATAATTAATTAGGGGTAATATAGTAAAAAATATTATTATTTATAATATATAAATGACTTCTAATAATTAATTTAGGGTAATATAGTAAATCACGGAGCAATTAGGAATAATATAAGCAGACATGTCATCTATTTTTTAAGTAAATATTATTATTTTTTAATACATAAATAACTTATAATAATTAATTAGGGATGATATAGTAAAATAGCTGAAACAAACGTCATAAATATCTATTTTTAAATTAAATATTACTGATTCTACTATATAAATGACATATAATAATTAATTAGGGGTAATATGATAAAAAATATTATTAATTCTAATATATAAATGACTTATAATAATTAATTAGGGGTAGTATAATAAATCACTGAGCAATTAGGGTAATATAGTAAATGATGAAGCAGCTGATATTTTTAATTAAATATTATTATTTTTTAATACATAAATGACTTATAATAATTTAATAGTGATGGTATCGTAAAATTACGGTTAAAGTAGTTGAAACAAACGTCATAAATATCTATTTTTAATTATATATTATTAATTCTAATATATAAATGACTTATAATAATTAATTAGGGGTAATATAGTAAAAAAATATTATTAATTAATTCTAATATATAAATGACTTATAATAATTAATTAGAGATAATATAATAAATCACGGAGCAATTAGGGGTAATATAGGCAGACATTTCATCCATTTTTTTAATTAAATATTATTAATTTTTTAATACATAAATGACTTATAATAATTAATCAGGGATGATATAGTAAAATCATGGTTAAAGCAGCTGAAACAAACGTTATAAATATCTATTTTTTTATTCAAGTATTATTAATTCTAATATATAAATGACCTATAATAATTAATTAGGGGTAATATAATAAAAAATATTATTAATTCTAATATATAAATGACTTTAATAATTAATTAGGGGTAATATAGTAAATCACGGAGCAATTAGGGGTAATATAGATGAATCACTGGTCAGAACCATAGACAGACATGTCATCCATTTTTTTATTTAAATATTATTAATATTTTAATACTTAAATGATTTATAATAATTAATTAGGGATGATATAGTAAAATCACGGTTAAAGCAGCTGAAACAAATGTCATAAATATCTATTTTTTAATTAAATATTATTAATTTTTTAATATTTAAATGACTTATAATAATTAATTAGGGATGATATAGTAAAATCACAATTAAAGCAGCTGAAACAAACGTCATAAATATCTATTTTTTTAATTAAATAATATTAATTCTAATATATAAATGACTTATAATAATTAATTAGGGGTAATATAATAAAAAAATATTATTAATTCTAAAATATAAATGACTTATAATAATTAATTAGGGGTAATCTAATAAATCACGGAGTAATTAGGGGTAATATAGGCAGATATGTCATCTAATTTTTTAATTAAATATTATTAATTTTTTAATATATGATACGCCCAAATTACAACTCTCAGTAGAAAGTGTAAGCGGTCGCTGTCAATTATAGAACCCAACTCGATTGGGTGTCGAGTCCCACAGAGAATACTGTGCTCACTAAGTGTCGTAATTGTTATTAGACTATTGATCAGAGTTTCTTAACCAAAATGGGGGTTTGGTTTCTCTTTAATTTGTAAAATGATAAATTGTAACAAGATTCGTTCAACTAATGATTTTCTCCGTATTTTGTAACTTTATGAGATTAATCAAACCAAGGTTATGATCACCAAAATGCCAGTCATTTGGGTTGTGAATTATTTATGAGTTCCACTTAACAAATTCAACTGCAAGAAAGGTTAAATCCTATTCTATATCCATTAGTTTCTCAACCTAAATGGATAGATTATCCTATAATTCTCTCAAACTCATAGGATGCCTTATTCTTTCAACCTAATTCTCATGTAAGCTAATCCTATTAGGGCATTAGCTATTACTCTAAAGGTTAAGGCCCTTAGAATTCATGTAAACACCTTCTTTTCCCCACAAACACTTTCCTCTCAGACAAGTGGTGTTCTAGGGCTTACTCTTCAAGTTTGCAACCAAGAAAAATCATGAAATTAAAGAAAGTTTTATGCAATGTTATTCAATTATGGAACTCAACCCATGGGTGTATTTCACATTAAGGATCCCATAACCCTAGTTATGAGATTTAGCCACAACACTCCATAGAAGATAAAGAATTCATTCTTGTATTATTCATAAATAAATGGAATGTCTGCTTACAAAGAATCTCAAGAATCAGTTCTTGAATCTTCAATGATCAGTTATTTGATACTAAAATTCCCCAAAGTACTTGGATACCAAGAAGTCCAATAGATGAAAAGAAAACTTGTAAAAGGTAAAAGATGCGTTCTTAACCCTAAAAGTTGGTATTTATATGCCCCAGCTAAAAAAAAGAATTTAAAATTTAAAAATAAAAAAACCGTATCCCATTTGATGGTCCATATGATAGACCATCAAAGATCTGACGGTCCACTACCTTTCCTGTCAATCGATTTATCTGAATGGCAGTTTCTGGATAACATCTGACGATACACCTGGCGGTCCATCGATGGACTGACGGTCCATCATTTTTACCATCGCGGAGTCCTTTTGGAAGACAGCTTCTGGATAAGAATTGACGGTATACCTGGCGGTCCATCGATGGACTGATGGTCCGCCATCTTTACCGTCACGGAGTCCTTTTAGAAGGCAGCTTCTGGATAAGAGCTGACAGTCAATATGGTGGTCCGTCCTATGTCTGACTGTCCGCCATATTGTCCGTCACTCGACTCCTCTGGAGGCCTTGTTCTGGTTCAAATTAACGGTATACTATGGCGGTCCGTCGTAAACTTGACGATCCGTCATTTTGATCGTCAATTCTCTTTTTTGCTACTTTTTCCAGTTTTCTTTTGTGGTTATTTTCTTTCACTGAAACACTAAAAACCTTCATTAAATATCACTTTGGTTGCTTGAAAACATACAATTTTCCTAAGAAAATGATGCTAAATGTTCCGTAAAACACCGAAACATCAACACCCTCAACTTAAGATCATTGTTTGTCCTCAAGCAACTCAACACCAACTTGCGCACATGAACAATAAAATGAAAGGAAACCAACCATTGAAACATTCTCTTATGCAAACATTCATTCATCAGCTTAATCTCATGCATTTAACACAACAGAATCCACACCCAGCATTTTTTTTATAATTCAACACACAAACATGAATGTTATATCCTACGGATAAAAGCAAATTCAGTAAAACTTCAATTGCCCTCACAACAAAGAAGTCCACCACTCATTATATAATGTGGACACTATCTAGCTCTCACACTCACAAAAAAAATTTCAAACATAGCCTAAGTACCCATAGGCTTGCCCTGGCCATACGACACGTCCTCACGGTTGACTCACTAGGATTAAACAGGTCTTTTCAAGGCTTACAACAAGGTTTAGGATTAGGTGGGGTATGTTTTCGGGTGAAGTAACTCATTGAAACTTAACTCTCCTTGCCTTAGCATATTTTCACCCTCAATCTGCTACTTTTGTCATTTTTTTTTTGAATAGAAAGACCAGTCACCCTCAACTTATGCTTATGCAGGCAGTGACCAATTGTTTCTAATTGGATTCTAGCTCACACTCCATTGAGGTCTTTCATTTTTTTTGTTGACACTAGCCACCCTCAACTTAGATGCTTCGTCTAAGTTAAAATATATAATGTAAGCATTTGGCTAAGTTCAGAGCTGAATGTTAAAGTCCTATGGAGAGTTATTGATAGGGGCAGGAGGTTAAACCAATTCTTAGAGGTATAAGATGGGTTCAAATAGGAACAATCTTTCAGGCCGGGTTACTTCTTTAGGTTAGAAGGTTTAGAACTTCAAGGAGGGCCTGTTATCCTATCCTAATGACTCCACTAGAAGACTGTATCCATGGCTCGGGCAAGTTCTAGGTCTTATCCTATGAAAGAACTGCAAGTAAATCCTCACACCCACAGGCATCGAAGTTAAACATCCTTTACAATTCTTTGAATGTTCATTACATGATTCATGCACTTTTTTACAGACCAATGCTGAATACAGAATTACTTATGGTTATTTGCACACGCTTAACTGAACAAGTAAATAATTACAGACACATGTTCAACGTCTTATGCCAACATCATTCATTCTCTATATTTACAACTAAGTGCTGAGACAAAACCAATTCATAGATTAAACACTTGTATTTACATTACGCTTTGCAGAATTTAAATGCAAAAATAAAAATAACCTAGACATGCCGCTTCTACTAGATAGCATATGATTGGATTCAGAATATCGATAACAACATCCAACCATGGTGAAAATACCTATACCCCCATACAGAAAACTATGCATTATCCTCAAAGCAATAAATTACCATACATGAGAAATGGGATATTTATGTGGCCTCTCACTCCTCTGAGGCATCTGTCAAATATGATGAGTCTCCATCGTCCTCACCCTAAAAAATGTTAGCCACTATGGTGGTAGGAGCACTCACAACTTCACCCTTGATATTTTGAGGGATGGTTTCCCGAATTGAACCTGCACTTTGCCCCCTTTCTGGGGCAGCACTAGTAGAAACTCCTGTCGCTTCATTTTCTTGTTCTTTTTGCTTCCTTTCAGCTTCCTTCTTTGATTTCTTCATAGTTCTCTTCAGGTTGTGCTGGTCTAACTCCTCAGGTGACATTACTTCTCTCTTTCTTCTTTTTTCTTCTTTCCTTACTGCTTGTTCATTCATTTGTTACTTGCCTTTATCCTTCATTGGTCTACCCATCAGATCCAGAATATTCTCATCATCATCACTTACCACCAGAGTCAGATCAAATGCATGCGGTTGTGATTGTTTCTTCTTTAACTCAGCTATGTCAGCCTTTGCCTGCTCAAATTTAGCCATAAGCTTGGCAAAATCAGGAAGAGATAGTGAATCTAGCCCTTTTGTTGATGCGAGCTTCCATGTTATCCGTCATTACTTGAATAGTTTGAAATGGCCTGACTGCTTCGGCCATGATTTCATCCACAAAAGGTTTAAAATCTCCAGCCCACTTTTCTAACTGCTTCTAGAACCTCTTTTGATTCTTCACAACTTTGACAAAATTCATCGAGTTGAATCTGTGTTCCGCAAAATCTACTCCACTAGCAAACTGCGTAGAATCTTATCCTGCAGACGTACCCTGGGGTACATAATCAGGAGGCACATATGTGGTAATGGGTAAAGGCATACCTTCGGGCATTTTTGGGGCTTCGGGAACTGGTGCAGACTGAGACTGATGTGCTGTAGGCTTGTTCACTCGAATGTCAAACTTCGACTCATCTCTGGACTTCTCAATGTCCTGTTTATGAGTGGCTAAAACTTTATTATCAACGCCTCAAATCAGAGGCCACCAGCTTGTTTGCATAATGCAGTAATCAAACATGGGAAAGGTATGGAAGTAGTTTGCTTATGTGCCCTCACAAACATCTCGTCTGCAATTAGCTGGCCGAAATCAATGTCCAAACCTGAAACTAGACTCGCTACCATCACGACCCTGTGATTATCTAGGTTTCCATCTCCTTTAGTTGGTATTAACCTCAATCGAACAATATCCCACCAGAACTTAGCATTGAAACTAAGTGTGAATTTTGCAATACGTTCTTTGGGGTTAGTTGCCCAGGACGAATTTCCATCATCAGTGATCAACGATGCTGCCCAATATCTCTGGCCATAAGAATTTCTCATTCTATATTTGAAATCTGGGATATCAGGTGGAGCTTCGTATGCTGGCCCAAACAACATTCTGTTAATAGTTCAGGCCGAGATATCAACAACAACTCCTTGGACTGGAACAGACTCCCTGTTTGGTCTATTCAAAATCAGAGTCCCCTTCGGACATTCAATTTTTACCAGACAAATATAATTTGCAAAAAATTCCCTTACCCAGTTTGGTTGGTACTCCACTGGTGGCGTGCTCATCCATGCCAATCCACAATCATTGAATCGGCATTCCAATTCCGGATATTCATGAAGCTCCGTGGCCATAATCTGATGTTCTTCAGAGAATGATCTCCAGATCCCTCGAGCAGTGGGATGCAACCCATCATATAACTTTTTTTGTGCTCCCTCAATTTGCCACCTAATAACATCTCGTACTTGGGGATCCTTCCATCCGATCACGTTTTCAGCTTCAGGTTCAGGAACTTCTCCTTGGTTCTCCACATTAGCCACTTCAGTTTCACCTTCTATAGGTGATGGTTGATTTGAAGCAACTGTCGCTTCATCTGGCTTGAATCGGTGAAACTAATGCTATTTTCACTCCCATCCTCAGACTGAGGGATATGATGGCTTCTCTTTCCATTTGCCTGGTGTTATAGGATGGTGCGGATGTATTTCTACCTCACTTGTTTTGTGTATTTTTAGGAGCCATGTCACCTAAAAATGGATTAAGAAATCAGTGCAAGGTAAAACAAAGGCAAAAATAGTTCACAGTGAGGCCTGACAGGAGATTTGACGGTCCACCAGTGTGGGACGGTCCGTCAGATCCACCGTTAGCTTTATCTAGTATGTATCATTTTTTGACTTTTGGGATGGTCAACTTGGTGGTCCATCGAAAACTTGACGGTCCACCAGTCTTACCGTCAAATACAATCCAGAAACTCATTGTCTTTGACCTTTGGGACGGTTAACTTGGTGGTCCGTCACAAAGTTGACGGTCCACCATGTTAACCGTCAGACCTTCGTCCTCAGGCATATTTATGGGTTCGACTGATTTTCAGCGCAACTTAAGATCAAATCATTTTTTAGCTTGAGCAACAACATTAAAACCACATTTTAAGCAAGAATTCATCCACTAAATCAAACTTAAGCATAAATCATTCACACTCAACACCATTAGACCAAATCATGAAACAATCCATGCCCTTACTTTTCAAATGAACAAGAGGAGAGAAATAAATGCTCATACCTTGATGTTGCAGTATTCTACTTGCTTGAGACTTCAGAGACTGAACTACTTGCAAATTCTATCACTTCTGTTACTCTTTAGTTTGTGATGGGGATGGGGAAAAAATGACCTAGCTTAAATAGAAAAGTGATGGAGGAGTGGAGGAGTCTCAGATAGGATAAATCAGTTCAGGTTCTTTGAATCTTAGAGAAGTGGAAAAATCAAAGGTCATGGAACAGTTACAATGAGTGTACCCGCTCAATTTTATTCTTAAAATCTCATTCCAGGTCAAATACGGAGTACTTATAAAGAGTACCGATTTAACCCAACCCGATTCAGAATTAGGGTTAAAGTGACGGTCGAATTGACGGTCCGTCATAAGTGTAACGGACCACCACTGGGAACGTCACCCCTCAGCTGAGTCGATGCATTTCTGTTTTGGTGTGACGGTTAATGGGACGGTCAACCACAGTTGTAATGGTCCACCAAATTGGCCGTCACTACTTACCAAAGTGCAGGTCAGTAGTCTCGCTTCTGACGGCTTCTTTGACGGTCCACCATATACTTGACGGTCCACCACTTATGCTATCATGCCCTACCCAGTGAATGCATTTTCCTTTTTTTTTGTGACGGTTGAGTGTGGTGGTCCGTCAGCAGTTTGACGGGCCGTCAAGTGTACCGTCGCAACTTTCCAGTAGCTTAAATGCGCCCAATTTTCCTCTTTACAACACTTCTGGTCCTGAACACTTCATAAACACATCAAAATTTCCCAAAAACATAAAATAAACTCTACTTATGGTTACAACAACATGTTGTGGGTTGCCTCCCACTAGCGCCTAATTTAACGTCGCGACACGACTTAGGTATCTCAAATACTCAGACTTCATCGAGGTAAAAGACATCAAAACTTTTTATTAGGTATTTTGGACCAATATAAAGTTTGATTCTTTGCGCGTTCACTTTGAAGACACTACCATCTTCGTTTTCAAGCTCGACTACTCCAAATGCGTAGACTTGGCTAATTTTAAATGGTTCTGACCATTTAGACTTCAACTTACCCGGAAATAGCTTCAGTCTGGAGTTGAAAAGAAGGACCAAATCACCTTTCATAAATTCTCTCTGTGTAATCCTTTGGTCATGGTATTTCTTCATCCTTTCTTTGTACAAGTCAGCTCTTTCATAGGCTCTGAGACGAAATTCGTCCATCTCGTTAATCTGCTCCAATATTAGATTAGCTACTTCCTTCCAATGCATATTCAACCTTTTTAGAGTCCACAAGGCCTTATGTTCTAGCTCAATTGGCAAATGACATGCCTTACCATAAACTAGCTGATATGGTGACATGCCAATTGGTGTCTTAAAAACAGTTCGATACGCCCATGGTAGGAGGAGCACTCACAACTTCACCCTCGACATTTTGAGGGATGGTTTCCCGAATTGAACCTGTACTTCTCCCCCTTTCTGGGGCAGTACTAGTATAAACTCCTACCGCTTTATTTTATTGTTCTCTTTGCTTTCTTTCAGCTTCCTTCTTTGATTTCTTCACAGCTCTCCTCAGGTTGTGCTGGTCTAACTCCTCAGGTGACATTGCTTCTCTCTTTCTCCTTTTTTCTTCTTTCCTTGCTGCTTGTTCATTCATTTGCTGCTTGTCTTTATCCTTCTCTGGTCTACCCATCAGATCCAGAATACCCTCATCATCATCACTTACTACCAGAGTCAGATCAAATGCAGGCGGTTGTGCTTGTTTCTTCTTTAACTCAGCTATGTCAGCCTTTGCCCTCTCAAATTCAGCCATGAGCTTGGCAAGATCAGGAAGAGATAGTGAATCTAGCCTTTTGTTGATGCGAACTTCCATGTTATCCATCCTCACTTGAATAGTTTGAAATGGTCTGGCTGCTTCGGCCATGATTTCATCCACAAATGGTTTGAAATCTCCATCCCACTTTTCTAACTGCTTCTGGAACCTTTTTTGATTCTTTACAACTTTGACAAAATTCATTGGGTTGAATCTGTATTTCGCAAAATCTGCTCCACTAGCAAACTGCATAGAATCTGATCTTGCAGACGTACCTTGGGGCACATAATCAGGAGGTACATATGTGGTAATGGGTAAAGGCATACCTTCGGGCATTTTTGGGGCTTCGGGAACTGGTGCAGACTGAGACTGATGTGCTGGAGGCTTATTTACTCGAATGTCAAACTTCGACTCATCTCTGGACTTCTCAATGTCCTATTTATGAGTGGCTGGAACTTTATTATCAACACCTCGAATCAGCAGCACACTAGCTTGTTTGCATAATGCAGTAATCAAACATGGGAAAGGTATGGAAGTAGTCTGCTTATGTGCCCTCACAAATATCTCATTTGCAATTAGCTGGCCAAAATCAATGTCCAAACCTGAAACCAGACTAGCTACCGTCACGACCCTGTAATTATCTAGGTTTCCATCTCCTTTAGTTGGTATTAACCTCAATCGAACAACAGCCCACCAGAACTTAGCCTTGAAACTAAGTCTGAATTTTGCAATGTGTTCTTTGGGGTTAGTTGCCCAGGACGGATTTCCATCATCAGTGATTAACGATGCTGCCCAACGTCTCTGGCCAGAATCATTTCTCATTCTATCTTTGAAATCAGGGACAGCAGGTGAAGCTTCGTATGCTGGCCCAAACAATATTCTATTAATAGTTCGGGCTGAGATATCAACAACAACTCCTGGGACTAGAACAGACCCCCTGTTTGGTCTACTCGAAATCGGAGTTCCCTTTGGACATTCATTTTTTACCAAAAAAATATAATTTGCAAGGAATTCCCTTACCCAGTTTGGTTAGTACTCCTTTGGTGGTGCGCTCATCCATGCCAATCCATAATCATTGAATCGGCATTCCAGTTTCGGATATTCATGAAGCTCCGTAGCCATAATCTGATGTTCTTCAGAGAATGAACTCCGAATCCCTCGAGCAGTGGGATGCAACCCATCATAGAACTCTTTTTGTGCTCCCTCAATTTGCCACCTAATAGCATCTCGTACTTGGGGATCCTTTCGTTCTATCACATTTCAGCTTCAGGTTCAGGAACTTCTCCTTAGTTCTCTACATTAGTCGCTTCAATTTCACCTTCTATAGGTGATGGTTGAGTTGAAGCAACTGTCGCTTCATCTGGGCTTGAATCGGTGAAACTAATGCTATTGTCACTCCCTTCCTCAGACTGAGGGATTATGATGGCTTCTCTTTTCGTTTGCCTGGTGTTATAGGCCGGTGCAGATGTGTTTCTACCTCGCTGAGATTTTCCTCCCTTGGTTTGTTTATTTTTATGAGCCATGTCAACTGAAAATGGATTAAGAAATTAGTGCAAGGTAAAATAATGGCAAAAACAGTTCACAGTGAGGCCTGACAGGAGATTTGACGGTCCACCAGTGGTGGGACGGCTCGTCAGATCCACCGTCATCTTTATCCAGTATGTTTCATTTTTTGACTTTTGGGACGGTCAACTTGGTGGTCCATCGAAAACTTGACCGTCCACTAGTCTGACCGTCAAATACAATCCAGAAACTCATTGTCTTTGACCTTTGGGACGGTCAACTTGGTTGTCCATCACAAAGTTGACAGTCCGCCATGTTAACCGTCAGACCTTCGTCCTCAGGCACATTTATGGGTTCGACTGATTTTCAGCGCAGCTTAAGATCAAATCATTTTTTATCTTGAGCAACAGCATTAAAACCATATTTTAAGCAAGACTTCATCCACTAAATCAAACTTAAGCATAAATCATTCAAACTCAACACCATTAGACCAAATCCTGAAACAATCCATTCCCTTACTTTTCAAATGAACAAGAGGAGAGAAATAAATGCTCATACCTTAATGTTGCAGTATTTTACTTGCTGACTTTAGAGACTGAACTACTTGCAACTTCTATCACTTCTGTTACTCTTTATTTGTGATGGGGATGGGTAAAGAATGACCTAGCTTAAATAGAAAAGTGATGGAGGAGTGGAGGAGTCTCAGATAGGATAACTCAATTCAGGTTCTTTGAATCTTGGAGAAGTGGAAAAATCAAAGGTCATGGAACGGTTACAATGAGTGTACCCGCTCAATTTTATTCTTAAAATCTCATTCCGGGTTAAATACGAAGTACTTATAAAGAGTACCGATTTAACCCAACCCGATTCAGAATTAGGGTTAAAGTGACAGTCGAATTGACGGTCCGTCATAAGTGTGATAGACCATCACTGTTCATGCGCCCTCAATGGTCCAATACATATCAGGACTCCAAATGGAGTCAAATTCTGCACGTTGGTTTCGTTGAGTCGTTCCGAGCCTTATTGAGTTAATTCCACTTGATTTGAAGTTAGTATGTCCTTCATATATCATCATGATCCATTTCAAAAGAATACTAAAGAATCAAACAACACAAACTAGAGCTTAAAACAACACAACATTCAAGACGATGAACTCAAAACACGAGCTAAGCATAGGTTAATTTCACTGAGCTTTAGCTTTTTGTTTTGAATGTTTTCCTTATCCAATTGACCCTTGAACGTTATGAATAAGTTATTTCACATATAAATACATAATTACAACCTTAGTAACTCATTAACACCCATTAGAACCCAATACAATAAACTAGACAAACACATAGCTCAAGCTAGTCACACTAGTTTTCTCGGTTTCTAAATGCTCAAATTGAATCAAAACTCATATGAAAACACCATTAAACATTGTAAGCACATACTTGGACACATGAATGCTCATTTATGTCATTATAAGCACATATAGCATAAGATTATTCCTCAAAACAAGGCTAAAAAGACTAAAATAATGATGCTAGAATGCGTGAATACACCC
This sequence comes from Capsicum annuum, assembly GCF_002878395.1. NCBI lineage: Eukaryota > Viridiplantae > Streptophyta > Magnoliopsida > Solanales > Solanaceae > Capsicum > Capsicum annuum. Next base: position 220,259,701 of record NC_061122.1, on the reverse strand, counting down.
AGCATCAACACCCTACACTTAAAACCTTGTTCGTCCTCGAACAACTCTTCACTCTTAAGTATCATGAGCTAGGAAATCTACTCCTATACTATATGCAAGACACTCAAGCTAGCACTACAATGACTACACGAATGCAAGTTTACAATATTAAGCATGTTATACACAATTGAAAGCTCATGAACACTACTCCAAAACTTCCTAGCCTCAAGAATTGGCTCACCTAGTTGGCAAACTCATGCTTATTATGCAATCAAGGACATCATACAAATCACCCACATTTATCAAACATGTGTCCGTCACAACAAGAAAGTTACCTACAATCACTCAAAATAATGCAATTTATAATGTAATGGGTATAAGAATCAAATTACGCTCACTCTCACAAAGAATTTATAAGTTACACATAATGAACCATAGGCTTGCCCTTAGTGTAGTGTTCCACTAATAGCCGAATGTAAGGCTTAGGATCAATTAGGACTTTTCCGGGTTGTAATGTATGCTAAGGGATGAGTAGGAACTATTTTGGACAAGAATAGTGACTAACCTATCTAAGCGCTTTAATACACTACATTATAAATTTAAAACCAATCTCCAACAACTAAATTACACCACTTTTGTCTACCAATCTCTTTTATTTTTGCCCCATCTCTTTTAAGCATTTTCACAAACACTTGGTGGACACATAGTTGACTACCACGAGAATCATTTTTTCTCTTTTTTACAATCATGGCAATATTTTTAGCATAAATTATATCACAATCATCCACCACACATCAATTATGCACTAATAACTATTACCTTGGGGCTTCAATTTCACCTTTTTTTTCTTCAGTTTCTCAAACTCCTTTCTCAAATTCATTTTTTTTAACTAAAGCACTTAGAAGCCTTTTGGATCAAATTATGGTCTATCAAAGAAGGGATTAGGATACTTATGAGGCTACCAAAGAAAAAGCTAAAGGCTCAATGGGGTTTAATTAAGATAATGCACAAGGGTAGGTAAAACATATGGTATAAAATAAGGCTATCAAAGAAATGCCTATATCATCTCCTAAACCCACATTCTTTATTTCGCTTCACACACACCGGACAAGTTCTAGACATCACATGCAACAAGGAATATACAAAAATCTCACACGCATATGGCACATGCTCAACTCAATAGGATTATCATAGACTCCCAACCAAACAATAGCATGAATTCAAAATTAAGCCAACACTTACAAGAGTCACAAACATGAGCCTAAGAGTCTCAAAAATAGGAATTCACATTGTTCAACATGATTTTACAACAAACCCACTTGCATCATGTTATAAAAAATAGCACCAACAAGAATACCTCACTTATTCCAAACCTAAAAAAAAAATTAAATTGAGCCAAAATTTGAGAATTTTCCCACCCCACACTTAAAAATCTACTTTGTCCCCAAAGTGAATTTGGAAACGAAGAGATAGAAATACTCCCTGAGGCCTCTAGGCCTAGCTAGATGCATTTTCACATCGAGAAGATCCTTGGGACTCCACACTTATTTGATGCCAAGCTCCTTAGCTCAAGTTTATGGTACTCAGACTTCCATTAACCCGTGACTCAACCAAAAACAAAAACAAAGTTAAATAAAAACTAACACAAAACTGAAAAGAAAACATACCTTAGCTTGGGTTGCCTCCCAAGAAGCGCCTAATTTATTGTCGCGGCTTGACCCAAATAAACTTTTTCCTCCACCGTGAGGATATGAATTTCACCCCCAACTTATCATCCATCTTTTTTCCTCTCTCATAAGGGGGTGGTACAAAGATTAAGAAGCTGAGTAATGGATAATGCATGGTAAACAACTTTGTCTTAAAGTGAGGTGCCCTTTTATGTTGCTTATCAAGTGTAAAATAAAGAATATAGGATTCTTGTTCCTCATCTTCACATTCTTCCACTATTTTAGATGATTCCATAGACAAGATATAATCTATACATAATGTGGAAAAATGCTTCGAGTGAGCCCCAACTAATTCTACTTCAAAATTTACACTATCTACTACACATTTACTCTTATTCACCTTTTAATGTCAGTCTCAAGATGAAGATGGCAATCGAGTGACTCTGATTCTTGAGTTTTCTCCTTAAATTGGCTAATGTCCTCCTCATATTATTCTTTGTTTAGCCACTGTAAACATGGTGGGAGTGGTAACTCTTTTAGCTCTTCCCACAGCTGTTCTTGATTCTCTAAAATTCATTTCATCAATTTTTTTGCTTGAATCGTGGCAGCGCACATATCTTTAGAATGATCACTTTGACCACAAGTTAAACACCAAGTTACAGTTCCATCTAAATATGGACAATAAGCCTCATAATGTGGTCTCACACAATAATCACAAGAATCATCACAAGAATCGTCATCACTCCAAAAATCATCTATCCAGGTTGACATCTCAAAAAGGTATGAGAATAATAAAAATAAAAGAAAATTAAAAAAACAAACTAAACAAATATTTAAAAATTTGAATTCAAGCAAGTAAGCTAAAATTCCAAACTAACTCAATATGCCAAATTATTCCCTGGCAACGACGCCAAAATTTGATAACGCTCAACTTACACTTCAATTTAGTGCAAGTCGGTTGTCGTCAATATATTTACCCAACTTTGGAGTCAGGGTCGAATCCGCAGGGAACAATGTGAGTGGCGATTAAACTAATTTGAAACTATAGCTACAAGTTGAATTCAATCAAATTATACGAAAAGATAAAATGAGGGTTTTTAATTTGTGAATTATGTCCTAATTAATTGTAACAGAGTTAATCCATCTAATGATTTTCTCCGTATTTTGTACCTTTATGAGATTAATCAAATCAGGGTTATGATCACCAAAATGCTAGCATCATTTGGGTTGTGAATTATTTATGAGTTCCACTTAACAAATTCAATTGCAAGAAAGGTTAAATCCTATTCTATATCCATTAGTTTCTCAACCTAAATGGATAGATTATCCTATAATTCTCTCAAACTCATAGGATGCCTTATTCTTTCAACCTAGTTCTCATGTAAGCTAATCCTATTAGGGCATTAGCTATTACTCTAAAGGTTAAGGCCCTTAGAATTCATGCAAACACCTTCTTTTCCCCACAAACACTTTCCTCTCAGACAAGTGGTGTTCTAGGGCTTACTCTTCAAGTTTGTAACCAAGAAAAATCATGAAATTGAAGAAAGGTTTATACAATGTTATTCAATTATGAAACTCAAATTGATTCCCAACCCATAGGTGCATTTCACATTAAGGATCCCATAAACCTAGTTATGAGATTTAGCCATAACACTTCATAGAAGATAAAGAATTCATTCTTGGATTATTCATAAATAAATGGAATGTCTACTTACAAAGAATCCTAAGAATCAGTTCTTGAATCTTCAATGATCAGTTATTTGATACTAAAATTTCCCAAAGTACTTGGATACCAAGAAGTTCAATAGATGAAAAGAAAACTTGTAAAAGGTAAAAGATGAGTTCTTAACCCTAAAAGTTAGTATTTATATGCCCCAGCTAAAAAAAAGAATTTAAAATTTAAAAACGGAAAAACCGCGTCCCATTTAACGGTCCATATGACGGACCATCAAAGATCTGACGGTCCACCACCTTTCCCGTCACTTGATTCATCCGAATGACAGTTTCTGGATAATATCTGATGATACACTTGGCGGTCCGTCAATGGACTGATGGTCCGCCATCTTTACCGTCGCGGAGTCCTTTTGGAAGACAGCTTCTGGATAAGAATTGACGGTACACCTGGCGGTCCGTCGATGGACTGACGGTCCACCATCTTTACCATTGCGGAGTCCTTTTGGAAGGCAGCTTCTGGATAAGAGCTGACGGTCAATACCATGTCTGACGGTCTGTCATATTGTCCGTCACTCGACTCCTCTAGAGGCTTGTTCTGGTTCAACTTGACGGTATATATGGCGGTCCGTCGTAAACTTGACGGTCCATCATTTTGACCGTCAATTCTCTTTTTCTGCTACTTTTTCCACTTTTCTTTTGTGGTTATTTTCTTTCGCTGAAACATTAAAAACCTTCATTAAATATCACTTTGGTTGCTTGAAAACATACAATTTTCCTAAGAAAATGATGCTAAATGTTCTGTAAAATACCGGAACATCAATATCTAAATGATTTATAATAATTAATTGAAGATGATATAGTAAAATCAGGTTAAAACAGCTGAAATAAACGTCATAAATATCTATTTTTTAATTAAATATTATTAATTCTAATATATATGAATGACTTATAATAATTAATTAGAGATAATATAATAAAAAATATTATTAATTTTAATATATAAATAAATTATAATAATTTATTAGAGATAATATAATAAATTATGAAATAATTAGGGTAGTATAGCACTTGATGAAGTACGGGTCAAACCAGTGGTCTATTATGAAAAGAAAAGAGAAAGCACCTCTGAAGTTCTTCAAGCATCGCTATTGTCCATCTGAATCCACAAACATAGTTTTGACAATATGCTGGACTGCTACCGTCTTAAATTGAACCAACGTCTTCTATGTTTAATATTGTGAAATGGTAGGTTGTCAGTGATTCTTCACTTTCATTTTTTGCAACAAAGTTTATGCATGTGTTTGTTTTGTGTCTGAAGCTTATTGTTTAGTTAAGGGAGTTTTGATGTGTTTGTATTTGTTCCTTTACTTATGGATATCCATTTTTTTTTTTTTGGTTAGTTGAGATGTCATCTAATACAATTGCTTAACGAAGAGATTTGAAGGAACTATGTGAAAATGTTCTTCTTTCATCTGGGGGCTTGAGAATATTTCACTTTCAACAATTAGAAAGTGTTGTGGAGATGTTTATAGTAATAGGCTACATTATAAATTGTTGATGGTGTTCTGATGCTTGTAATTGATAATTCTAATTACAATTGTTTTCTATGCACTTTTCGGGTAGAGAGAGAAAAGGAAATTTATTTTTTCATATTATCTCTAATTGACTAAAAAGAGATGGTAATTCTTCTGTTCTGAAGATATACTGATTAACTTTATTACATGAAAGAAAAATTAATATAGTTATTGTATTTGGATGCAGTAGCTATGTATGTGAACTCTTCAAACCGGATGATGAAGAGGTAACTTTTCTCCAAATCTTCTTCTAATCTCCTGACTGTTTCTTTATCTCCCCATCCTTTCCGTGTATGTGTGCAATGTACATGCATTAAGGATGGTTACATGTTTTTCACCTTAATCTTATTATTTAAAATTTAAAAACACTTTGGTGCAGATATGTGTTTTAAGCCAAATTGAGTTCATAAAGGCGGTCTTAATGGATAGTGTAAATGTATGCCTTCTTATTTGGCCTTTTAGACTTGTTATGCTAAATCTTCTATTGCTAATTTCTTGATCATTGTTTTAAGAATTGTCTTTGGTTTGTGTTTAGGTTGACCAAGAGCCTTCTACTGAGTCAATAGAGAAAACTATGGCTAAATCAGCCTTTGAAAAACTCCAGGTATGATTTTTTCAGCTTCATGTTGTGCAATAGAATCAACACTTATCGTTTTCCACTGTTTTGTTTTATAGTTTCCTCATATGTGCAAGACTGCTGACTTCGGTGAATTTTGTTTGTATTATATCCAATATAAGTACGGCATCAATATCGCTGTAAATCAAAACGTGGTTGAAGAAAAGAAGTGAAAGTGTGGATATGAAAAAAATAGAAGACACGAGGGCGTCTAAGTCTAAGTAAAAAGGGGCATTTAGGCATAACAAAAGCATACTACAGCGAGTAGTGCTGGTCTCTCCTTTCCTGCCCACTTAAACCATTTCTTATCTCTTTAGCTTATTGTAGAAGTTATCGGTCTTCCAGTCTTTCTTTTCCTTTTACTATGATGGGTTGTTCTTTGGGGCTTCAAATTGACAGTGTGTATCTGTGTGTTAAATAAAGTAATCATGAAATTTATGCTTTCTGTGGATTTCATTCATATAATATATTGTGAACTGTCAACGAAAAAGTATATCATGGGCTGTATCATCTCCCCTGCTACTTATTCACTAAAAATGAGCTCCTGTAATTAATTATACTTTTGGAAGAAAAAATGCAACGCTACTTTCTGTATGTGCATGTATATATTATTAGAGAGTATAATAAAGATATTGTAGATAGTTAACTTGAGGTTGAGTGCCATGTCATCAGCAGTTAGTTGAGTTGTTAGTTAGGTTGTTACAACTAATTAGTGGAAGGTTAGTTGACAGCTGTACATATCAGATATTTTGTATTCGGTTGGTTAGTGCTAGTGTGCATATAAATAGAGGTGTAGTATATGAATTAGGAGTTAGTTCAATCATCATGTAGTAGTTTCTATTTTCATCTCTGTAACAGATTGTGTGTGTATGAACTGATATGCTTTGAATTCACTCGTAAGCTACTTCGAATCAGTGTTTGATGTACAAATTAACATATATATTATATGTATCGCCCATTTGAGTGTTCGCCTAGGTTTTCTTTCCTTACTTTACAAGGTGGGAGTTACTAATGGATTACATTGACCATATTGAGTTAAATATTTTAATTTATATTGCCAAAATAGCTGATTCTATATGTAGAATCTGTGGATGGAAATTGATTACGATGGTCTGCATCTATAAAGTTCTATGTTATCTGTTAGAATCCTGTGCAACATCACCAGAAACATAGCTATTATTTTCAAGAATTGGACGTGGAGATTTTAATATTGAAATGCTGGTGATATTGTTGGCGTATCATGTTGATTATTGGGATTATATGGGACGGAAAGATCCATTTGGATCGAGTTTATGTACTCTTAAACAGAAGGCGTATGTGGAATCTTTGAATCTTGATACAATGTTTACGCCGCAAATTGTTGTTCAAGGAAGAATGCAGTGTGTTGGTAATCAACTTGATGCTGTTTTGGATTGTATTAAATCTGCTACAAGATTTGCTGCTCCCTCTTTTCAGGTTTGTTGTTGAAATGAATTTTTTTGGATCATTTTATACTATTTGATTGAATTTACGATTACAAGATCGAATAGCAGGAACTTAGTGCATCGGGCTGTGTTTTTTTTGTTTTAAGGATCATTTTGTTCAGTAAATTAATTGTATCATATGCATGATTAAATATTTATGATAAATTACAATCAGAGTTCTTGGGTTCGAACTCTGTAAATAAAAAAATACTCCGCAAAGATCACGAATCGAGATTAGTCAAGGTTTGAAGAGGCAACTTTTTTTCTTTTTTTCTGAAAAGTTGGGGGCAAGGGAAGGGCAAATGGGGACAGGATTATAGGATAGGAAATTGAACCTTTACCAACAAGTCAATATTTATGTAACCAATCAACTGAGTTACTAAGATTTCTTCGAAGTGGGTAACTGACACTGGTTTGAAACCAATAAGAAAAACTAATGATTGCCGAGAAGATTTGAATAAAATGGTGTTTGATCTTCCCTAGATCTTTATCATTTTGAATGATCTTACAACAAAAAATAACATATTCCGTAGCCAGTGTGATCTCACAAGTGGGGTCCAAGGAGGGATGGCAAACAGACTTACCAATTTGTTCGTGAGCTTATTTTCTTCAAATGCAAATCATGATTTATATTATACCATTTTGTCTTTGTTATTCCTTCTGATCAAAGGATACTGAGAATTCATGTAGTCGATTTCTGTTAGTGTGGGATTAGTTAATTTGATTCCTCATGATCGCTTACAATTGAACCAAGTTATAGTAGACTGGTTACTGGAAATGAGAAGCTAAAATGAGCAGTTTGGTGTTGCCAAGATCTTTATTATCTTCAAACGGAAATTATGTTTTATGTTATCAATTTCTTTTGGTTATTCAATCTCATCAAAACCATTAAAAAAATGGATACAGAGAATTGATACAGAAGATTCCAAATAATGTGGGATTGATTGATTCCTTGTGATCATGCACCAGGTTACAATGTACTGGAAATGATAAGCTTGTATGTGCAATCAAGATCTGATCAATTGGATCTGAAAAAGGTTCATATTATTCCGCATAACATTTTGACCTCAGCACATTATTCTGATTCTTTACTTCTTGAATAGGTAAAATATAGTTTAACTACTGTCATTAGACTCTTCTGTGTTTGTTGTGATTTGTATAAAATTTATGTACCAACTCTTACGAGAATAGATGCCGACTTAGAAACAGATTCAAGATTTTGAACTCTGATTGATTCAACCTTTTCGGTTCTTGAACCGAACTCAACATTCTTTTAGAATTATGAGTTCAGAATTTAATATTAGCTTAAACTTTAGTTATTCTCCATTTAGTGTCATAAATTATCGAATTCAGTGAAATAATGGTTGAATCCCTGTCTATACATGTTGGTAATGCTGCATAAAAGATCTTAACAGGCGACAATCGAGAGACCAACACCAGAGTCCTTGCAAGTATCTCTATTAGGATCGTTGAGGATTAAGGTGGACGACAATGGCGCCAACATCATGATTGCTCTGTACAAATGTGGTTTGGTAACTGATATAACTATGGGAGAGAACAAAGGAAAAATGCTTGCAAATGACTATGTTGTTAGGAAGCTGGAGAAGCTGTGTTCTGTAAAGGATATTACTCCAAAGAAGACAATCTCTGGAACTGTCTCTTTCTCTCTTTGGGATGGATTCAATAGCAACAAATGTGGCGTAGCGCTGTTTGTGGAAACTGTCTCTCACCAAATTTGTGGATCACAGAACTTTAAATTGCCGGAAAAACTCTGAATTCCTTGATAATCTATCACTGATTGAAACTCTTGATGATAATGGCTGGTTATAACTTGGATGGATTGTTTGTAGTACAAGAAAGGGCAGCTCGGTTAACTAAATCTTCCCTTAGGCGCGCGAGGTCTGCTTGTAGTGTGCGTTTTGGATAATTTTTGCACATTATCGTGACCTATTAGTTTTCATTGAGACTTGTTTCATAGACCATGGGCTGCACCTTCCAATTTTTTATTGTTTGATTTGGAGACCATGAATCCATGATAATAAAATCATGTGAGAACGTGGTTGGGTAGTCTCTTTCTCATGCTGTTTTAAGTTACAGAATTTCGGTATCCTCTTGGCAACTTGTATTATTGTATTGTTATGTGTATTCTCTGCTTACATGCATGAGAATTTTCATTCCTTTTTTCCTTCATTAAATCAAATCTTTGGTGCAAGAGTTGTAGTACATGTGGAGTCGTATCCTAGAATAGGTGATAAGATTATTGTCTTACTTCAACACAGGCAGCCTTCCATTTTTTTATATTTGCCCATGTAAGTTGATGTATGCGCTACTTGATTCAAGGGTCTTTCGGGAACAGCTTCTCTACCTCCACGAGGTAAGTGTAGAGTCTGAATAGACTCTATCTTCCCTAGACCCCAAATATTGGATTACACCGAGTATGTTGTTGTTGGTGAGGCGGTTGGTGGTCAATGGATGGGGGTTGGGAAGAGAAGATGAGCTTGGAATTGTCACTTATGAAACTTGTTTTCCTACTCTAACTTTGTACAGGTCTTTAAAACTGACTCAAGAATGGCTACAGGATTGCTTTTCTCCAAGACTACACAAACTTTATTCTGCAACTACCAGCAGCTTCCTCATATATATATATAGTATAATTTTTCGTTGAAGGGGGTTCGGATGAACCCCCTACCTTACATGTAGCTCCGCCCCTAGCTTCCTGTCCAACAGATACATAACTTTGATTTTCTTTGTGTTTTTGATAGTGCCATTAATTGACGTTTACAATTTATTTTTTGAATTTTTATAGGGAGATAAACACCTCATGTTGCTGGAATCATAAATCTAGGTTCCGAGGGATTCCAGAAAATCTTCTTTGGTCATGAGGAAATTGCAATCCCAGTACATTCAAAGTGCGTCAGTTTACTTCTTTTTATTCTCATTTTTTGATTTCTCTCATTGTTGACTTCTTAAATTTGGATCCTGTCAGTTTTTAATCAAGCGCTTACCATCATGTCAAAAGCTATAGCTTAGGCTTTTAGATGAGACAGTCCCATACTTTGATATGGTACTAGCACATGCATTCATCTAGAAATATACTGTACTATAGGTCTAAAACATTCTATACGCAACCAACTAAAGATGAACTACCGTGGATATACTTGAAATTTGCCTTCTTTATAAACCTTCTTCATATTGGTCTTGTGTAGTTGCAAACTTTGCATTATCGTACTAAATTCACTTTCATAAGCAATTTTAACACTTTCTACAGAGTTGAAGCTGCCTGTGCTGCACATCCCACAGCTGGTGTATTTATAAGCTTTGCATCTTTTAGAAGATTGGTAGTGTTACGAGCCCTTCGGGTTCTCTTGAAAGAAAATATCTCTTTCTGATCATTAATTTCTTAACCTAATGCAGTAAAAATTTTATAGTTAAGGGAATACGTGGTTTCTTATAAAATTTCTTGTGCAACATTTTTCAACGTGCACCTACATAGCCACAAATCTTTTTTGCTCCCTTTTGGATATATGTCATTCTCTTTCTTTGTCTGTCTATATACCAAACTGGTATTTTCTTGCATAAATTCACCATTACTTCCAACCCAGATTGGAAGTGAACTTGGGTAAAAATCTCTTTTCGAGAAAAAGCAAATTAAGTAGACCAGGCAATAAGCCATTTTGAAGTTCAATTTTGAGCATTTTCATATTTCATAATTCACAAGAACTTTTTGTTAGTTTGGAAATTTCTTCCAATTGAAATATTCAGAAAACCTTGAATAAAGATTAGTAAAATTTTTAATGATAGTGCGTTGCTAGATAGTGATTCATGTTGAGGAAATGACCAATGAAAGAAGTTTCCATTCCTAATTTTATTAGCGCGTGCAGGTAGATTTATTTAGTCAATGAGCTAATAAGATGAACTTATATTCTGTTGTTGCTTATTCTGAATTTTCAATCACGTTGCTGCGTAATTATGCAAAGCTAAGTTATATTTAATTTATTGCATTTTTGATTTTTTATTGAGTTTGTTTACCATCTTAATTATGTCCCGAATGCTATTTGTCAATGATCTGCATGTCTCGGAGGTATCTTCTCTTTTGACAGCCAAGTTTAGCAAATTTTGTAATTTTTTGACATGCCTGATATGAATTCGTGATACACTTTTGTTCTGGCAATTTCATTTGTGCTCTTAGTTATTGCTGAGAAGCTTGCGAGGTATGTGGAAGAATGGAAAGGCAACTGGAGTAGATGGAGTAGATGGAGTGTCTGTTAATTCTCACGATGAGGAAAAATCATGTGAAAGATCTATTCACCGGAAGGTATATCATAACTCATACTATATAAGTATTTTTAGTTGATATCTGCAACAAGGTTTATTAGAATATCATAAATCATATTATGTTAGTGTTCTTAATGAATCTTGGCTCTAACTCAACCTTCAAAATTAGCTTGCGGGGGAGAAGATTAGCCAACACCATATATTGTCAAGTTCTATTACTGTGGCCTTATTCATTGTGATTTGACCACAACAAACATGTTAATGAAATTAAATTATTGTTATACATGTTCCCTCTTTCAGTAAAATTTGAATATAAACTTCGGAAAGCAATGTTAAGAATGAGTCATATGGTGCATACTTTAGGGTCACCTATCTAAGTCTCCTATTATTGTTGTGAATTCACATTTGTGTTAAAGTTTGGTGTATTTAGCTACCATATATGGTGTTTTTGGGTTGCATTGGATATAATTGCTGAAGGTTTCCCATTTCATCTTATGTTTTAGTTAAATGTCTTTAACCTACTCAATTCATTAAATATCTCATAGGAAGACATACATGGTCAGGTTGGGTGAAGGGAATAAAATAAGCTTTCACCTAGTGTGTCTGACAACTTATGTTTGATCTCAATATCTATAAGTTTAGCTCATTTAGTGCCTTTGAGTTATATTTTAAATTTTGTCGAGGATCTATCAGATATAGCCTCTCTACCCCATGCTACACCACCCAAATCCCACTCATGGAATTATATGTGGTATGTTGTTGTTGTTGTCACTTCTGCTATTTTTGAATGGCTTTCAGAGAACACATGGCATCTATCTTCTTAATCGTTCTTCAAACTGAAAGCTTTAAAGCATAGGATGCAGCTAAATACTGCAAGTAGACCTGCTTGCTTTCCCTGGGACTCCAAAAAAAGAGTTTAGTAATGGGCTACTGCAAGAAGACCTTCTATGTTTGAGTGGAGATGTTGCCCTTATCTGAGAAAACTAACATAATTTGTGGACTATTGTAAGCAGACTTTGAATTCTAAGCAGAATTTACCTCTTCGAGTATGTTCAGTTTTCTCCCATTACTTCTTTTCTTCACTTCTCATCCTATAGCATGTAGTGTCCATGTCATTTTATGATATTGCCATCTTTTCTTTGATTGCTACTTTGACTTTAATGGCTATAGTATTGGATGGTGTTACTTGAAACTTGAGATTGATTTTGTTTGGTTTAAATGTGTTTTTGAGTTTTTTGTGTTTTCCCAGATGGTAAATATATGAATGTTTTGTTTTTACATGAATGTCCTCCTATCCCTGCCGAGGAGCAGAAGGAAGGTGATTACATCGAGATCGAGGAAGATGATGATCAAGAAAAAGGGCTGAACGTGAGGCCAACAACAAAAGAATGTCGAATTTGCTCCTATAGGGGGCTAAAACATTGGATTTAGTTTTTTTGTTAATGTAAATAAGCTAAACATAACTATCTTGTAAAATTTGACTCTAATATATTTTATATATTTATATTTTGCAAGTTAAAATTCTAATTAGTATCAATCTAGCTTATCTTACATACTCAAAAACATCCTTGATAAAAGAGTACTTCTAATAGCTTTTGTGTTGGTCTTCTTTAAATAAAAAAGTCTTATCATATTTCTGTGCTGCATGAAATTCCAACACATCATCCTTCAAAAGTAACACCAAAATGTACCAAAATGTGAATCATAGTTGGAAAGATGAAAAGAATGTGTTTTATACTCAAATGAGAAAAGACATCTTTTTTCTCTGAACTTGTCCTCCAAATTCATTTTAGCACTTAAATTTAATTTCTGTTTATTTATCCTTTTAACATTTTTAAAGTATATTATTCACCTCTAAAGCTGACATGGAATTTGAAAAAAAAGAAAAGAAAAAAAAATATGTATTTTAATTTAAAAACTGATATGACCCCACTTTTTAATATATATATATATATATATATATATATATATATATATAAAACCACCTTCTTCATACCCCATCTCCATTTCTTCTTCTTCTTCATACCCCTCCACCTCCATTACCCATCTTCTTCTATCCCCATCTCTACTATAATTTTTACTCTCCAAA
>NC_061122.1:220242423-220243364 GCF_002878395.1 Capsicum annuum | reverse complement strand
GAAGAACCGTTTTTATTGAATTGTGGTAACAAATTCTATATCTGTTGCATCAGATAACACATCTGTGACAACAGATATATTATCTGTTGTAACAAATATAAAATATGTTGCATCTTATAACATATCTGTTGCAACATATAATCTAACTGTTCACCTCCATTTATTAATTACATTTTTTATTAATGTGAAAAGTAATGAATTAATTAAATTAAGAAATATTGTGTTAAGTCATGACTTTTCAGATTATTATTATTAATTAGTTCTTTCCAAGAATTGCTTTTATTGAGTTGTGACTCGATATAGATTGCATCAGATAAATCATCTGTGACAACAGATATATCATCTATTGCAACCATAGTGAACCCGTTGCATCAGATAATTTAATTGTTGCAACATATAATCTACTTTTTTTTTAAAAAAAATAACTATATCATCATATCATTAATCCAAATTTTCTTACCTTTTTATTTTACAAATGAAAAAAAAAATACCTTTTCAAATTCCTTAATAAAATAATAATCATTTTATTATATAATAAATAATTTTAAAAAACAAAAATGGTGAAAAGTCATGATCATTTATTAAAATTGTGGTTATAAATTATGTTTATTATTTATTTCCTTATTATTTATTTACGAAATATTTTTCATATTGAATAATCGGAACTCCGAGTCATGTCTTTCTTTTCACCCTCTCAATAACAACAATAGCCCTTTTTTATTAATAATCGCCAGAGGCAACATATGATCGATCTGTTGTATCAGATTAATCTCTAACTGTTGACACAAATTGCTACTCAATCCCTACCACCAACCGTCGACATGTTGAGAACAAGGAATAAACAGAATGATTATTATTAAATACTAAATAAAAATTAAAAATTCAAAGTCGACAACAAAATGAAATGAATGTTCATAGATTTTCCTCCTTTTGTATATCAA
>NC_061122.1:220236640-220242323 GCF_002878395.1 Capsicum annuum | reverse complement strand
GTTGAGAACAAGGAATAAACAGAATGATTATTATTAAATACTAAATAAAAATTAAAAATTCAAAGTCGACAACAAAATGAAATGAATGTTCATAGATTTTTGAATCCCTTGGGTAGATTTGATATACAAAAGGAGGAAAATAATCGCTAAAATAAAAAACATTACCTAATTATTATTACTACTATTATTATTATTGTCAATCAGACATCTTTCATTCATTCGGCAGCCTTGCTCCGAAGTCAGCCAAATATCTCTCTAGAGTTCATCAATCAAACTGCCTTTGAAGTTCATGCAAGGACTCGATATGAATATTCTTGTACGAATCTGGATCATCCATATTTATAAGGAGGGACCTATTTATAAATTATTGTATCTCAGAAAGAAAAGAAAATTACTTTAAAATAAATCTAACAGATGGGTAATCTGTTACAAAATATATTCTTTCTGTTAGATAACTTACAACATACTGGAAATCTTTTTGCAACAGATGCATATATCTGTTTGATTTCTGCAATAGGTTGATCACTGTCGTAACAGATGTCTCCAATTGAATGACAATATAAACAGATGAGTCATCTGTTGCAACAAGCTAGTCATTTGTTTATTCAATTTAAGCCATAAATGGGCTAGGAAGAATAAGGTGCGTGCAGATGGATCCTCTATCATATGTGTGGGAGTTATGTATTACTGATAGGTTACCGAGACAACACACACAAAGTACAATATTTTTGTGAATGCAGTTTTTAACCGATTAGGCATTGATCATTCAAACAAGATCCTGCATTGTACCGTTAAGTTTGATGGGTTCAAAATTGATAAGGCTGAGAACCTCATGAAGATGGTGCAGATACCCTGTTACGAATTACTGACGGTTGGTGCTAGTGTTTATGCGTGTCAAGTTTTGAGAAGGGATCAATATTTGTCGTCACTATAGAGAACCAATAGCGATTGGACTTAACTTTAAGTGTGCATTGGACCCTTAGAGGGCCCTCGAAGCCTCACACTGCATCAAACAAGAATGGAAAACCAATATAGTTATTGCCCTGATCAAAATTTATATGGTTGGGTTGCTCGTTTGGGTTGATGATTATATGATAGAAGGTGTGGTAGGAGAATGCTTTCGAGGGAAAATTGGTTGTTAATGGAAGACTATATCATCTGAGATCCAATTGAAGAAGAGACACAAAGTAGAAAGTAACTTCTAACGAATCTGACCGATGGAATTATCTTAACAAATGCGAAATCTGAATCAAGTGCAAATATGAAAGTGTATCTGGTAATGTAATTTCGTCTGTTGTGTATCTGAAAGAAAAACAATGTAGATGGACACTTTGCTAGGGAGCTGCATGGTCGGGATTATCACTTAAGTAGAAAATAGGAGAAGACCAACAAAGCAGCCTCACGGGCATCGAGGGTAGAAATGATGTCCAGCAAGTCTAGAAAACTTACGCCAACAACAACTGTAGTGAAAATAAGGAAACTAAGCGAAGGCGGCAATTTCTAATTTTAAATTTCATCCCATCTTCTTGTTTGTGTTTTCGATTAGGTCCACTGCCGTTGACCTGATCAGAACCACAAACGAGATTGAAAGACAAATAGAGTATCATTGCTTCTTTAGCAATATGGTTATAATTGATTGTGTTTTCTTGCCTTGAAGTGCTTTCAACATTCCTTGGAGAAGATCAGATGCTTGCTGTAGTATGTGAATCCCGATAATTTTTAAGCTTGCCTCCAGCTTGTTGATTCTATATTTAAGCTGGTCGTTACCATTTTCAAAGTTGGTAAGGAGTTCCTCGTCTCTTGTGAGCTCGATCAGGAACACTACCTTTAAAGTTGTGGCATTCTAGAAACCCTTAAGAACACTTTCTCTTCATAATCTTTAAAGAATACATGGAGGGTCGCTGTGTTTGTTTTAGGTCAAAATGTGTTGATGCACGTTGAATATGTGGTCCCAACAGTTGAACAACACATTTTTATCGAGCGTTTCTCCATGCGTCTTGCTCAACCAATTTGATAAATTAGTAAGCATGGAGTTACGTAGCATGTGATTTAAACCGGCTCTACCAATCCTATCAAACGTTATGTAACTCCAAGATCATTACCCTATAAAAATAATATGCCCAAGTTAGTGCACATAGAAAAAAAACCCAATCTGTCAGCCTTTCTGCTGATCACTCTTCTCCAATATAGATGACAAGATATCTACTATGCAAAGGTCTACACCATCGCCAGACATGATTGCCTGGGAACATGTCTGGCGACGGTGTAGACTTTTGTATAGCAGATATCTTGTTATCTATATTGGAAAAGAGCAATCAGCAGAAAGGCTGAGAGATTGAGCTCGTTCGATTTGTGCACTAACTTGGTCATATTTTTTTGATAGAGTAATGAGCTTAGAGTTACGTAACGTTTGATAGACTTGGTGGAGCTGGTTTAGATCACATGCTACATAACTCCATGCTTAATAATTTATCAAATTGGTTGAGCAAGATGCATGGAGCAACGCTAGATAAAAGTGTGTTGTTCAACTTTTGGGACCACATATTCAACGTGCATCAATACATTTTGACTTAAATCAAACATAGAGACCCTCCATGTATCCTTTAAGGCTTCTGAAGAAAGTGTTCTGAAGGACTTCTAGAATGCCACAACTTTGAAGGTAGTGTTCCTGATCGAGCTTACAAGAGACGAGGAACTCTTTACCAACTTTGAAGAGGGCAACGACCAGCTTGAATACAGAATCAACAAGCTGGAGGCAAGCTTGAAAATTATCGGGATTCACATACTACAGCAAGCATCTGATCTTCTCCAAGGAATATTGAAAGCATATCAAGGCAAGAAAACACAATCAATTATAACCATATTGCTAAGGAAGATATGATACTCTATTTTCCTTTCAATCTCGTTTATGGTTCCGATCAGGTCAACGACAGTGGACCTGATCGAAAACACAAACAAGAAGGCATGGACTGAAATTTAAAATTCAAAAATTTGCCGCCTTCGCTTAGATTCCTTATTTTAACTGCAGTTGTTGTTGGTATAAATTTTCTAGACTTGCTGTACATCATTTCTACCCTCGATGTCCGTGAGGTTTCTTTGTTGGTCTTCTCCTATTTTCTATCTAGGTGATAATCCCGACCACGCAGCTCCCTAGCAAAGTGTCCATCTGCATTGTTTTTCTTTCAAATACGCAACAGATGAAATTACATTCCCGGATACACTTTTATATTTGCACTTGATTTAGATCTCGCATCTGTTAAGATAATTTCACCGGTCAGATTTGTTAGAAGTTACTTTTTACCCTATGTCTCTTCTTCAATTAGCTCTCAGATAATACAGTCTTCCATCAACCACCCATTTTTCTTCAAAAGCATTCTCCTACCGTACATTCTGGCATAAAATCATCACCCTGAGTGAGCAACCCAGCCATATAAATTTTGGCCAGGGTAATAAATATATTGGTTTTTCGTTCTTATTAGATGCAATGCTAAGCTTCGAAGGCCCTCTAAGGGTCCAATGCACCCTAAAGTTAGTCCAATCGCTATTAAATCTCTTTACAATGATACAAAAATTAGATCCCTTCACAATGCTTGACAAATAAACATGAGGAACAACCGACATTAAATCTTAACAGGCTTTCAGAACCATATTCATGGTCCCTCAGCCTTATCAGTTCGGACCTACCAAGCTTAACTATAAAATTGCAGACATCTTGTTTGAATGATCTATGACTAATCAGTAAAAACATCATTCACAAAATCAGTGCACTCTATGTGTGTTTCCATGATAACATTATTAGTAATACATACCTCCCACATATGAAGTGGTTCTATCTACAAGCAGCTTATTTCTCCGATCTTATCTTTACTGTAGCCTCTTCAGATAGTTCATCAAAAGTTGATCAACTATCAGTTCCTTATATCTACAAAGAAGAGGAAAAAAATTGATGTCATAAAAAGAACATTTTTCATCTGTTGCATCAGATGTGGAGTCTGTTGCAACATATGTGGAGTCTGTTACAACAGATGTAGAGTCTGTTGCAACAGATGTAGAGTTTGATGGAATACATCAAACCAACCTTTCTGGTGATTTTATTTGTTCCAATAGTTTCTCCATCTGTTGCAACATCAACAACAACATAAACATCAACAAAAAATAAACAACATTTGCTCCAACAACATCAACAACAACAAAGAAACAACATCCTTTGTGCCAGAACCATCAACAACACCACAAGTTCTAACAACGGCAACCCCACCAACAACATCAATAACTGCATCAACAATAATGAAACAAACAAAATACATACAAAAAAAATGATACTGCCAACAAGGCTTTTAAACTTCTCCTAACAGATGACTTTTTCTCATATTTTAATAAAAATTCTCGGATTGTTTATTCAACACTTACAAGTTCCTTAAAAATTTTTTAATAAGTATAATATGGGTAAATAGTAATTAAATAAAAAACAGATGTAAATAACATGCAAAGAAGAAAACGAGAATGAAAGAGCAATAATGAACCATACCTTAATATCAAAAAGGGGATCAAAATAGAAATTTAAGTCGAGGAAAGATATGGATGGATTTAGATCCGAAAATATCCTTATGAGAAGAGAAGAGAAAAGAGAGAAAAAGGTTGTGACCCTAAAGAGGAGAGAGAAAAAGATGAGAGTTGAATAAAATAAACTGCAGCTGAAGGAAGAGATGAGATAATTTCTATAGATGTATTGTGTATGTAGACGTGGTGGTTTTCAATATTCATTAATTAATATTCATTAATAATTTGAGGGCACGAGGAAGACTAAGACTATTGACATTGAAAAGATAAGACAAGAATGCTCAATGAACTCACTTTTGAGATATCCAAAAAATATTTTTACCGCCTTTAGTAGTAAGTACTACAACTTGATATTATCTACTCGGACCAGAAGCTTTTTTCTTTAAAATTAAAAGAGATAAAAAGATTTTGAAAACTATATGTCATCTGTTGCAACATATATAAATATTTGTTTAGAAATCTGAACAGCTCAGTCATCTGTTACAACAGATATAAATATTTATTTAAAAATCCCAAAAGCTCAGTCATCTGTGACAACAGATAAAAATGTTCATTTGATAATTAATAAAATCAGATATGTCATCTGTTACAACAAATATAAATATTTTTTTGAAAATTTCCAACAACTCAGTCATCTGTCACAATAGATGCAAATATCTATTTGATAATTAAATCAAGTATGTCATCTGTTGCAACATATATGTACCTGTTTGACAATTTTCAACAGTTTAGTCGTTTGTTGCAACAGATTTCATAGCAATTGATTTAGGTGGAACTAGGGATGAATGAGTAAGCTCGCAGGGTCAACTACAAATCCAATCAAGTCTTTACAATTGCATGGCGTTGGTATTGCGTTCATCCTGACCTGACTCGTCGATCGATCACTCTGAGTTGAAATGAGTTCTCATCAACTCAATGTTAGGATAGTGATAGTACCTAAGTTGATTTAGGTGGAACTAGGGATGAATGAGTGAGCTCGAAGGGTCAACTATAAATCCAATCCAGTCTTTGCAATTGCATGGATTTAGTATTGTGTTCATCCCGACCTGAGTCGTCAATCGATCACTCTGAGTTGAAATGAGTTCTCATCAACTCAATGTTAGGATAGTGATATTACCTAAAT
>NC_061122.1:220229638-220236540 GCF_002878395.1 Capsicum annuum | reverse complement strand
TGAGTTGAAATGAGTTCTCATCAACTCAATGTTAGGATAGTGATATTACCTAAGTTGATTTAGGTGGAACTAAGGATGAATGAGTGAGCTCGCAGGGTCAACTATAAATCCAATCCAGTCTTTGCAATTGCATGGCGTTGGTATTATGTTCACCTCGACCTGAGTCGTCAATCGATCACTCTGAGTTAAAATGAGTTCTCATCAACTCAATGTAAGGATAGTGATATTACCTAAGTTGATTTAGGTGGAACTAGGGATGAATGAATGAGCTCATAGGGTTAACTACAAATCTAATTGAGTCTTTGCAATTGAATGGCATTGGGATTGCGTTTATCCCGACCTGAGTCGTCGATCGATTACTCTGAGTTGAAATGAGTTCTCATCAACTCAATATTAGGATAGTGATAGAACCTAAGTTGATTTAGGTGGAACTAAGGATAAATGAATGAGCTTGCAGGGTCAACTACAAATCCAATTGAGTCTTTGCAATTGCATGGTGCTGGTATTGCGTTCATCCCGACCCGAGTCATCGATCGATCACTCTGAGTAGAAATGAGTTCTCATTAACTCAATGTTTTAAAAACTATATCTTTTAAAATTTTTAAAATTAATCAAGATCAATTCTGACCAAATTAGCAATTTCAAAATTTGTCATTCTTTTCCAAAATTACAAATCAACCCATACAAATCATCCATTTGCATGAAAAACTTTTCATTTCAAATCTTAAGTTCTCGCTCTTCTCTCTCTCTCTCTCTCGGGGTGTCCTCTCCCTCTCAACAATACAAACAACAACTACTCAATATATTGCTCAACCCTTCAAAACAGGTTATTTTTTTCCCATTTACGACTACATATAGTTGTTTTTTCGACTTTATTCCCACTTGTATCCGTTGTTTTCTCTATCTTCGCATGTAACAGAGTTCGAGAAGAGTTCTACATTTGTTCTTTATTCTAGAAAGTAGGTATTTTTAGTTAATGATAAAAAAGAAGACTTTTAGTTGTATTATCTTCGAGAATAGGTTAACAATTTTGAGTTTTGATGCTAAAAAAGTAGAAAGCACCTGAGAAAACCCTAGTTTTTATCTCAGTGTTTTGTTGACTGTCGTGGTATTGTTGGATGGTGTTTGTGGTATTGTTGGTGCCTGTTGTTGTTGGTGTTGATATTTGTGTTTTTTAGCGGTGGTATCGGTGGTCTTGGTGTTGGTATTAGTAGCATTGGTGGTGGTCTTGGTGACATTGGTTGTGGTGGTGGTGGTCCATCTGTTGCAATGGGTGGAAGATCTATTGGGAGATATTAAATAGGTCTTCAAACAGATTCCCCATTTGTTCCAACTAATAGATTATCCGTTGGAGTATATTCTTGTAATCTGGCAGAGAATAATTTATTGAAATTTATCCACCTGTTGCAACAGGTGGAATATCTGTGGGGAGATATTAAATAGGTCTTCAAACAGATTTGAGTTCCCTATCTGTTCCAACTGATGGGTTGTCCGTTGGAGTATTTTTTTTGGTTATGTGTTAAGAATAATTTATTGAAATTTGTCTCACCTTTTTTTAAAAATTATGCAAACATCAAATGCAATGTATTTTTTTTCTTTTATTTGTAGTTAAAAGATGTCTCCCAAAAGAAAATAAACAGAAAGTGGAGAAAGTGGATCAACTTCCGATCACCAAACAAAAAAAGGCTAGAGTACAGATAGATTCGGAGGAACTTCCAGAACAATCTCAGTCAGGGTAAAATGAAGCCGAGGAAAATGATAACTCCTCCTCACCAATGGGGCGTGAAATAATATTGAAATTTCAGCATGATTCTGTCAAACCATTAGTATTGACAAGTTTTGAGTTGCGATGTCGATGAATAACCCTAATACAGTATTTGGTGATCTTGTACTTAAATGTCAGTTAGGGAAACCTTTTGACGAACTTAAGAGTATTATGAAGAAGGAAAACATAGATGGACTTTTTAAAAGAGTTGCTTTGCACACCTTCTTGAGCTATCTGGGCTCCGTCCTCTCTGTTTTCCAATGATCATGGTATATGGCCTTCTCAAGTGCAGGATCATGTATGCAGGGGATGATGGAGGTTTGAAGGAGGACGAAAATAAGATGGATGAAGTCTGGATCAACTACTGTGGCATAACGGTTTGTTTTGGATTGAAAGAGTTTTCCATTGTGACGGACTTGAGATGCGATCTTCCAGAAGAACCTGCCATCAAGAAAACACCCCACAAAGGGTCCAACAAATGCAAGGTAAAAAAACATGAGTTGTTGGGCATTGTTGGACCTAGCTACAAAGTGAAGGATTTGATAGAGGATCTCAAGAATAAAGACATACCAAAGCACTATAGGGAGAAATTGTGCTTATTTTGGTTTGTCCATTCCGTTTTATTGGCAAGAGACGTCAAGAAAGTCATAGAACATGATTTGTTGGAGCTTGCTGATGATTTTGGGAGATTCAATGATTATTCCTGGGGCTACGACAGCTACTACTTGACTGTCAAATATTTACTGAAAGAGCTAAAGCTAAAGACGACCACATTATACGGCTTTTCTTGGGCTTTCATGGTAAAATTGATCACTATTTTTACTCATTCATTAATTTATATTGAATATACTTGTGACTTTTTTTTTTGCTTGCTTCCTGTTTATAATTTTTAGGCTGGGGCATGTGAAGCCATTCCTCCCCTCCGAAAGCATTTCACGAATTACCTGGATAAGGTTTCTCATCCAAGGATCCTTAGGTAGTTGGCTGCAGTAGAGAGCAGCAAAAAAAATATTAACGAGGCTGATCTCTTTAACCCTTCGGATGATGCAGTACATGTTCTTTCAACTAAAATAATTTGCCTCAAAGAAAGATATTGAAACAGATGTTCCATCTGTAAGATTACCCATCAACTGAAACTGGTGCAATGGGTAATCTGTTGCAACAGACGATCCATATTTTGCAACAGATTAACCATATGTTGCTCTATTCTCTGAACCCTACTCAACAGATTACCCATCTACTGTAAATTATGCAATAGATGAGTATTCTGATGCAACATATTATCAATCTGTTTCAACATACAGATCAGCTATCGCGGTAGCTAGATTGTCTGTTGCATAAGTTGGCTGTGTTAACATAACCCGAGCCCCATGTAACCCAACTGACTGTAAATTATTATTAAATGATTTAAATTCCTCCTATCATTTTTTTAGAGGTTGTACATCCTTGGATTGTTCCTACCATTGATGGGCTGGGGATGACTTTTTTTCTTACTTTGGGTCTTGTTGATACAAAAGAAGACCCCACGGAGTTAATAAAGAAGGAATTGGATGGAGCAACATCCATAAGAAGAGCAGTTAGGCAAGGTCAGTCTAATGTTGAAGCTCTTCATGACCTAACTCAAACTGCAACAGATCCAGGTGCTTCTTCTGGGGGTGTTATTGGTGGAGTTATTTGTGATGGTGGTAGCCATCCTGCTTCTGCTTTTACAGACAGTCGTGATTATGAGCATGTTAGTGCTTAGGAAAAAATAAATATGTTTGAAAACACCCCTTGCACAAGTCCTCCCTCTCACCCCTACACCAATCCCTTCCACCCTTATAGTGGTCCCTCTCACCCCTCCTCACCCTCATGTTCTCATTGCAAATGCAAAATGTGCAAGGACAGAGAGGATAAACTCCTCGACAAGCTAGAGGCTATTGTTGAAGCTGTCGAGGAGTTAAAATTCAGGAGGGGTGTCATACCATCCAATGAGGTGAGGAAGCCATGCACTCCTACAGTGGAGGTTAGGAGGAAGAGAATAAAAATTAGATAAATTCTCTCCGTTCTAAAATCAATAAAAAATGCAACTTCCCCCGCTCCAATAGTTGTTGAAGTTCAGGTGCTGCTGAAAAAGGTGGATATATTTGTGGCGCTTGGCAAGGAGAAGAAGAAGGAACTGGAAGAATTCATCAAGATGAAGGTTAAAAAAGAATACACCATGCATTCATTTGCCGCCAAAGACTTCTCGAATATGACAAATATGCGCATGTGGTACGAGGACAAGGTAAGTTTACTTTTGCTAACCTACCCTTCCAATCTAGTCTATGAAGAAGAATCTACGCAACAGATGTGTAATCTGTTGCAATAGCTTGGTATTCTGTTGCAACATAATACACATCTGTTGCATAAGTTGCGTTGGCTGGGTAATCTATGAACTGATTCAGAGAACCCTCTGCATTGGATTCTTTCAACTATGTTTTTATTATTTACAATTACTAACCTATTTAAAAATTATCTTCTTATACCACAATATGTTGATGAAATTCTCTGCCTCATGAGGGGCAGGCAATTAGCGTAGGTACTTATGATGCTGCTGATAGGATAATGGACCTCAACTTCTATAATAATTTCAAAGATAGGTACACTGATCTTTGTAATCTAGCTGATTCAGTTAGCTTGGGATTTGATCAGTTAGTTTCTACGTTCCAATGGGATAAAGAAGCAATTAAATATGTTAGAGAGAAGAGGCCATATCCACACGGCAAGAGCTGGACCAAGGCAAAGAAAATCCTTGCAGTCATGAACGTGGATGTCACCCATTTTCTCACTATTGAGATACTACTATAAGAGGGAAAGATTAAGGTTTATGACTGCAACTTACCTTTGTTCAGCGAGAAGACGTTTTTAACCCACATGCAGCCACTCTTAAAGTTGTTGCCCAAGTTGTTGACGCAGAGTAAGCTAATAGATTATTTACCGGCTGAAGTCTTGGCGAAGGAATCATGGGTTTTTAAAGGTCAAAATAAGAACATCCAGCTCCCAAAAAATACAACCGGTGTAGCGTGCGGGCCGTACTTGCTTGCATACATGGAGTATTTGCTGACTGACACACAAATGATCGGTGTGTGCGACATCGTTGTGGGAAAGATTCAATGGGTCTGGGCATATGGGGTACTAACTAAATTGTTGGAGCCCGTGTATAAAAAAACATGTACAAAGACAGAGACGAACACGATAATAAATTTTTATTTCAAGCTAATTCATTATATATATAGGGGCAGTAATTTTTATGTCTGGCAAAGTTGAACTTTTATAATGCAACAGATTTTATATCTGTTTTAATAGATATAGTACCTATTGCGACAAATTAATTATCTGTTGGAATAGGTTGGTCATCTGTTGCATTATGTAGATGTTCCCCGTCTGTCTGTCGCAACAGATTTACGATCTGTTGCAACATATAACTTATCTGTTGCAACTGATCGGTAATCTATTGTAGCAAATAAAAAAAGTAGGAAGAACTGTTATATAATTTCCAGCAGATGACTTACGTGTTGCATCTCATGTTGCAACATATGTCTAAATCTATCTGATTGTAGCAGATGTATTATCTGTTGCGATATTTGAATCTAGTACTCCATTTCAATTAACATGTTTAAAACTCAGAATTAATTATATTCATAGATAGAATAAAATAAATCGAAGCCTTCAAAAATTACATGAAATAAAATAACTCAACAAATAAATGAAATGTAAAAAAAATCATTATGAGTACAAACGATCTACTATACAAATAAATCAACAAGTTAAACCAAGGAGGATAGGTTATTACATTGACGGACTCGAGCTATAAAGATATAATCAATATGGACAAGTTATTCTTCATCTAGTGCTATGGAATTCAGCTTTGGTCGTCGTAGATCTTTAACGTCGGTTGCGTATGGCTTCTGAGCTTTCGCTTCTCCGTATTTCCATAAAAGAGCAACATATCTTTTGCGGAGTAATCCGACATCAATTCCATTAGTTGGTACTTGTAATTCATCACTCAAATACTCGGCATAGCCGCCAACAAAAGGACCGCAATCCCTATGTTATAAAAAAATAGATAATCCATATCTTGCAGTTCATGCAAGCGTTGTGAAATTTGTGAAATGAAACTAAATTATGACACTGAAACTTACAATCTACCAATGGTTTGTTGAGCAATTCCGTCAAAATATTGTACATCAAATGGATTAGCCATTTTATCCCGGTATGCTTCAATCGTCGACCAATCAGTACGAACCTTTTGATCCAAAAAGTCACTCATATCAAGGTAAGTAGGCAATATTTTGGCCAACTTTTGTATCTCAGACGACGGCCTGAAATGTCTCCTTCGTGACATCGAGTCATAAACTTGGATGGGCCTCTCTTTTAGAATGATGACAAGCAACACCAATTGGAATTCATCACCACAATTGATTGGGATGTACACTTCGTCGATCAAATACCAAGGTAAGCCATCCGAAATGCTAAAACCTTTGATGATGTTGATTAAGCATTCCTCATTTTAGGAAACTTCCGACTGCTGTTGACAATACCTATCGTAGGCATTATTGATGTAAACTTCGTACAAATAATTGCCTGTTGTGTATCTGTATTGTTCTTGTGTTTGAAACTTGGCCTTTTTTCAGAGGTAGTAAAAAATGACATCGATGTGCTGTACATATTATCAAATATTTTAGATTACATGACAAAAAAATCAATATGCAGATGTAATTAAATAAAGTATTAATTAATAGTAATATGTATGGCCTTTAAACCTCATCATTCCAGCAAGTTTGGGGCTGTGACATCAAATAGAATCAATTCTTCATTCCGGGATGTGCAACAACAAAGTCAAACATATCAAAACCAAGACTCGATTCATTCACTTTGTAGCGCTCGTCATTTTGTTTTCTACACGATGATTTATATGTGTTAATATTAGGTTCTTACAATAAGAATTGTATAAACCAATATCCATAAAATTGATTTATGTACCTACCGACATGATGCTTTAACAACCCATTGACAATCCATTCTGAATAGTTGTTGATCAACTGTATTAGTTTTTTTGGAGCCTCGTCCGAGATGTTGAACCCTTCAAACGGGTAATTCTTCCGTTCTCCCAAAC
>NC_061122.1:220211768-220229538 GCF_002878395.1 Capsicum annuum | reverse complement strand
TATTTTCTACATGATGATTTATATATGTTAATGTCAGGTTCTTAAAATAAGAATTGTATAAACCAATATCCATAAAATTGATTTATGTACCTACCGACATGATGCTTTAACAACCCATTGACAATCCATTCTGAATAGTTGTTGATCAACTGTATTAGTTTTTTTGGAGCCTCATCCGAGATGTTGAACCCTTCAAACGGGTAATTCTTCCGTTCTCCCAAACTGACAGACTCCACTTTTTATTCATCTTTGGAAGCAGTTGATGGATTATCAACTATCATATTATGCTCTTCGGCAGTAGCTATGACATCCACCTGAAAAGCCAGAATTGTCAATGCTAAGTAGAGATATACAACAGATTTTCCATCTGTTGCAACAAATGATTCTTATGTTGTATCAGATGGATTATCTGTTGAGATAAATTCAAACAGGTAAATTAGAGCAGTGCGATAATTTCAAATAGATGACCCATCTGTTGCAATATAAGACTCATCTGTTGAAACAGATAACAAATCTGATGCAATAGTTTAGAAAACAGTTGCAACAGATGTATACATCTATTTGATAATTTTCAGTAGATGTATCATCTGTTGAAACAGATATGTGCTTGTTTGTTTTTTTGGAACAGATGATGTACATTTACCTTTTTCAGCTCATACTGCTCTTCTATGGCCCTTGCATACTGAACATCGGTGCAAGAAAAATACAGAGGGGTTGTAATATTGTTTTTTTTTATGATTGATGATGCCTTGGAACTGTCTTTCCTTCTCCTCTTAGTGGCCTTGATCTCTAGTGGAGTGTCTGGATATGAAATCCTCTTTGATGGGATGACATCCCTGTTAGCTGTCATTTTCTTTACAGAAGTAGTTAGTGCATTAATAGCATTAATCACTCTATCGTGTTTCGCCTTGCAGTCTTGACATTTGCATGAAGAACATTCATTAGATGCGGCAAAATCTGGAGAAAAATCTGTACAACCATTATGATCATAATCATAATGGCTTATTGTTTCAAAAACTGTAAGAGGAGCATCATTAGCCCCACCCTCCAAAATTATTTTTCTTGTGATGGCTGTTGCTCCAAAAAATTCCATTTTTATTCCATCAACGACCTTAGGGTTTGATAAAGTTTGCACATATCATAAAGTAAGAAAAAATTGCATCTTCAACTCTCGGTTGGTCGGAACAAGCCATGGATGGACAATCTAAAATAAATTGGTACATATATTAAGAATTATGATGAAATCATTTAATCATTAATTAAAACAAAAATTTGATTAGAATTGGACTTACTGCTTCCTTGGGGGATTGAAAAGATCAAAAACTTTT
This sequence comes from Capsicum annuum, assembly GCF_002878395.1. Classification (NCBI taxonomy): domain Eukaryota; kingdom Viridiplantae; phylum Streptophyta; class Magnoliopsida; order Solanales; family Solanaceae; genus Capsicum; species Capsicum annuum. The sequence continues at coordinate 220,228,210 of NC_061122.1, read as the reverse complement.
ATATTTTTATCGGTTTTAGCCGACAACCATCTCAGAATTCTTGGACATGAGACTTTTTCCTGGTAGTTCACTTGTTGTCTCAAATAAGGAATGACTTCAAATGCCCAAGCCTATAACATAACGCCAATAAATCGAAAGCATTATTGAATAAAAAATGATGAATCGTATCATGATAAAAGAAATATTTACCATGAAGGCCCATGGAAATCATATAAGTTGACTGTTTTTGGTGTTAATGGAGTCAACAAATATTCGACAGTTATTTTGAAGCTTTCATAACCCCAAGGATAGCTGTTAAATACCTCAAGATCCTCGGAGAGATTTATTAAATCGAGGCTTATGTTGTTGTTAACGTTTCTCGCCCAAAGAACATTATGTACAAACCAAACCAAGTACAATGATTGCTTGTGCTTCTTTGAAAATCCGTTACCTTTCAACACTTCAATCAGATTTTTGTTTTTGATGCTTGGACCAACAATAGACATCAGGTCATCACGATCACTCGATTTGCCTTTTTCTTTTTTGGGTGTGCGGGGTGCTTTTTTTGGGTCAGAGTAGGTATAACTTGAGAAGGAGAAGGAGGATAACATTTTAGTCCGGTAACTATGGCAAACTCCTTCCAACTAAAACAAATAGGCATGCCACAGTAATTTATCCACACCTCATCCATCTTATCTTTGTTTTCATACATAAACCTGCGCTTGAGAAGATCATATACCATTTTCATCTGGAAACGAGCACTGTTGTCCTCCGGCAAATCAAGATATTTCCCAAAGTAGCTTTCCCTGAAATAAAAATCCAATTTTTATTCTCGAATTATTTTTCTGAAGGCGTCAAAAGATTTTCCCATGACTGACTTAACCACGAGATCACCCGTTAAATCTATGGCACTATCGCACTGCATTCTCACAGGGTAACGATTAATACTGAAGGTTTTAACCAACTCTTCGACGGAAGGTCTATTAGCATTTGGATCATCTCTTTTGAAAGATTCCTCCTCCCCGTGTTCATTATCTTATCGAGATAACACTTGTAAAGCAAGCTCATAGAGTGGTGGATGTAGCTGAGCTGCTGCACTTGTTCCTTTACTTGGACTTGATTTGATTTTTTTTATTTTGGGAGCCATGTTATCTTAAATTAACTGGAACATAACATAGATTATAATTGATTAATGCATAAAAGTAATATAATAGTTTTAACAAACAACTAATCTATTGCACTAGGTATGTTATCTGTTGCAACATATAACCGACCTGTTGCAATGGATGAGTTATACGTGGGAACCATAAAAATAGCACTATCTATTGCACCTGATATTTTATCTGATGCAACACATAACTGACCCATTGCAACGGATGAGTAATCTGTTGGAAACAATAAAAATAGATCACTAATCTGTTGCACCAGGTATTTTATCTGTTGCAACATATAACGGACCTTTTGCAATGGATAAGTAAATCGTTGGAAAGAATAAAAACAGATCACTAATCTATTGCACTAGGTATGTTATCTGTTGCAACAGATAACTGACCTGTATGAGTAAATCATTAGAAAGAATAAAAATAATCCTAATCTGTTGTAAAATAAAGAGTAAACCGTTGGAAAGAATAAAAACAGATCACTAATCAGTTATCTGTTGGATCAATATTATTTAGATTTCTTCCAAACAGAAGAGTCGTTTGTCGCAACAGATGAATGATCTATTAGATTATTCACCTGTTACATCAGATTTTCATAGCTGGATCAGATTTTTAATCTGTTGCATCAGATTTTAAAATGAAGAGTAAACCGTTGGAAAGAATAAAAATAAATCTCTAATCAGTTATCTGTTGGATCAGTATTGTTTAGATTTCTTCCAAACAGAAGAGTCGTCTGTCGCAATAGATGAATGATCTGTTAGATTGTTCACCCGTTGCATCAGATTTTTATAGTTGCATCAGATTTTTAATCTGTTGCATTAGATTTTCGTCTGTTGCATCATATGTTTCATCTATTACATCAGATGTTTCAACTGTTGCAATACCATTTCTACCAAGACAAACAACAAATCAACCCAGCAATACCAACATATCACACACACACATACACACTAAGAACATCAACTGTGACAAAAAATCACCAACCAAATTTGAATAAACAGTACGACAACGAGAAGAAGAAATGCAGAAATGTCAGAAATTAGGATTTTATTCAGTCCACATTTCAATACCAGAAGAGTAGTTGACTCAAGTTCCTCTGTTTCTTCATAATTTTTTACCTGTGAAAAAGAAAATGGGAGGACAAAGAACTCGAAATTGTTGTCGCCGGAGAAGTATTCACGTCGATTGACGGTTGAAAGTCGAAAAGGAACTCGCCCGACTATTTATCGCCAGAGGTTGAAGGGAGAAATTTTGCAGAACTGTTGGTTGAGAGAAGCTGGAGAGAGAGAGTGGTTGATTAGGATTGAAGAGGGGTGTGGGTTGAGTTGATTTGTATTTTCGAAAAGATTAAAAAGTTTTGAAAATATTAATCAAGTTCACAATTAACTTAATCAAGTTTTCTAATGACGTTTGACCGTATCTGTTGGTCAATGTCACCAATCCTTCATTCAAGACTTAAAAGACACCTTTCCTTCAATTTTCTCAAGTTACTTTGTCTTCTTTCTTTCTTTATAGACCTTTGCACTTAGTGCATGTGTCATAGTATGAGAAGCTATTATTAAATTTTTTCTGGTAATTTTAATTATTTAATTAACTATTTTAAAAAAAAATAACAATTGGGAGTAGGGTAAGGGGAATTAGGGAGACGATTACAATGCAAAAAATTAAATATTTACCAACAAAGTAAGTTTAGATAGTTAATTCGTTGAACCATTCAAATTCCCATATTGTTTAGCTAATCGATAAATCATTTTTAGAATCTTTCATTATAATGTTTTGTTTCACATACTTATATATTGTTTAATCAAGTCAATTGCAAAATATAAACGTTAAATATCCTTTAATTATTTTATTTATTAAATTATTTGTACTTTATGCTTTATAAGGTACAAGACCAAAAAACTTTAATTTTTTCCTTTGCTACTCAAAAGGACAAAAGCTTTAATTTGACTATCTTTTGTTAATTTTTTTAATTATAATTAATTATTTAATTAAATTTTATAAACGAAATTAGCCTTAGTAAAATTAATATTTTATATGAACTTTTGTTTAACGTAGTTTAAGAAAAAAAATATTTTGACTGTGAATTCTTTTTTTCTGTTGCATGGATAATTCATCACTTTTTTCTTCTTTCTTAGTATTTATCTTTAATAATTTATTTTCAATAAGAAAGAGTTTTGTACAAATACCGTGGGGATAAAGAAGAGGAAAAAAAGAGGGGTTAAATTTTAGTTATTGTATGAGGTTATATTTTATTTCTATCGAATCGAGTATGGTTCAGATGTATTTCTTAATTATCTTTTATAAATTTAATAATTTTTTTCGTGAACAATTTTATCCATTGCTTTTGAAAATATCAAACATATTTCATATACTAAAAATTAAAATTATTGATAAAGTTAAAAATTAAGATAATGATATAAATTAAGATCAAATTATTTTTAAAATCTCTTTTTTGGTCAATTGAGAATCAATAGTTTTAAGCATAAACTATAGAGAGAGAATCAATTGATTCTCGATGTTCATTTTAGTGAGTCTAATTTTTTTTTCTTAATTTAGTATGAAATTACTCTTAAAGCACCACATTTAACTATCATGAATTCTTGTCACGTGAAATTATAAATAAAATCATATATTTTCTATCACACACAAGAAGATTTGAGTAAATAATTGATCCACTTGATGACTTTCGTCTTCATCTTCCTGATTGCAAAGATGAACTTGAATTGAGATATTGGAAAAGAAATTATTATATGCTCATATATGTATATATTAAATCGTGTTATTCATAAAATATCAAATTATTTGAGTTTGGGCACGGGTCTTATAAAACTAGACTATATATAAGGAAGAACATCTCATTTTGATAGTCCCCAAATGACTGCATTTTGTCTATTTTATCCTTAATTAAGTTATAATGACCTTTCAAGATCTCATTCATTTTAGTAAATTTGAACAATTACCTGGACATTTAAAATGCTATACAAAAATGATGAGTCATAAAGAAGTGATAAGTGACACTATAAAATATCTATTTATACAACTAAATTTAAAATTAATTCAAATTTTACTGCTGTCTTTTATGTGAGATAGTAGTAAAAAAAATACTTTTTTAATCCTCACAAGAAATTTGTGAATAAAGACTCGTTGAAGAAGCATCTACAAAAAATATTTTATTGAGTTTGACTTTTAATTTAATTTATCATAAATCATACAATAGATTGTAGCATCAAATATTTTTATGTTAATCAAATATTGTATTATTTTAAAAAAATGAATTAACCAATGTAAAGTTTAATTAGAGAAAAACATAATGAAATTAATTATACATAAGGTAAAAATCAATGTAGATCGTTAAAGGCTTTCATTCAAAAATTTTCAGTAAAATAAAAAGGCAAAAAATTTTCGCGTGTGCATTTGTTTGAAAATTAAAAGAAAGACTAAAATATACCATAATAAATATATTTTTTACTTATAAAATTTTTATTCCCTCCATTTTAATTTATTTATTTGATTTTGAATTAACACAATGTTAAAAAAAAAGTAAAGAATATTTTAAAATTTTATGATCTTAAACTAAAAATATGTAGAAATGACCAAAATACTTGTTGATCTTTTTATTTTAAACAGGCCACATGAAAAATTGAAATTAACCCAAGTAGAAAAGAGATATTTTTCTAAAACGAACTACAAAAATAGAATAAAAATTGAAACGGATATATAATTTAACATTTTAAAAGTACTTAAAAACAATCAAACTAAACCATTAACTAATATAATGGTACAAAACAAACAAATAGCAAAATAGCAAGTTAAAAAAAAATTACAAATATAAATGTTAATATAGTTTGAGCCCAGGACTACACTAGTATGTAAATATATATATATATATATATATATATATATATATATATATAAAGAGAGAGAGAGAGCTCTAGTTATTATTCTTAAAAAAAAATATTTTTTATTTCTTATAAGCCTAAGACGTGCTCTACCTTGACAAAGTGATGAACCAGAGTTTCATCTAACACTTTGTTTGGATGGTGGTTTGTCATGATTTCAGAATGTACGGTACAATATGGTATTGTACAGTACAATACAGTGTTTGGATGGACTATATCGTTCACTGTTGTTTACTACAACATTTTAGTCCTATTACTACTCTTGTAAAATGTGGCCTAAAATAGCAGAAATGTGGCCTTTGATCAAAGGCTACACTTTTGGACTTTAGGCAACACTTTTTCAGGGTGGCCTAAAGAGACGTAATCTTTGATCAAAGACCACGCTTTTCAATTGTTGCTATATCAGCTACATTTTAAAAGCGCGGCCATTAAGTTATAAAGGCCACGCTTTGGAGCTTGTCATTGCCAATACTTTTATTTGATAAAGCTACACTTACAAGTGTTGCCTTTGTTTTGCTATTAGGCACACTTCACAAGCGTAGCCTTTTGTAGCACCTCTATAACAACACTTAAAAAACGTTGTCTTTGTTTTGCTATTGGGCACGCTTCATAAGCGTAGCCTTTTGTAGCACCTCTATAACAACATTTAAAAAACATGGCCTTTTCTTTATTACTAGCTACACTTCAAAATCATAGCCTTTTATACATCTTCTATGACAACGCTTATAAAGTGTAAACATGTTTTAGCCGCACTTTTGAAGTGTAGCAATATTGCCTAAAATTTGATAGTTCAAGCCACATTTTACAGAAATGACATTAGGCATATAAAATTCTAGTGCGTAATTTCTAATTGAAAAATTATTATTTTGATCAAAATGTATACATCACTAAGAAATTACATAAACATACATATTTATATATAATCTCGCGCACCAATTAGCTAATAAATAATTGAAGTCCATAGATTTGATTTCAAAAAAACATGTCTTTTACATACTAATTAGAAAACAACATAATAAAAATTTGTACCAAGTTCCACACAAAACCAAACGTATATCAAAATATTTCAAAAATTATTCATTATTCACTTCAATCTAGATCCAGTTGAGTTGTGGCACCCACCAATCAAATTTGGTCCCCCGCATTGATCCTACACATTCAAAATGAAACAAACAATTAGAAGTAAAATTATGCTCAACAAATGTACGAATATTTTTTCAATCTTGAATGAGTAAGTATGTGAATCCAAAGTTTCTTTAACTCATTCAACCAAATTAAGTTTCTTGTGAATTTGTAAGATAAAGTACCTTTTCATGAACCGAAGCATGAGATGGGCCGGAAAAATTTGAAAGAATTTTTCCTCTTACAACTTGTGCATTACTCGCATCAGGTGAAGATAAGTCCAAAAAGTCTAATGGCATATCTGTTTAGATCCCAACTTAAATATCAGGACATTTCATAGATACATTTGATGCTTTTCTTTCAGCAAACACAAGGAAGATAGATAAAAGGCCAAACAAAAATGATGAACACCATAAGAAATTGACAATTTTTAAACACAGCTTGTTGTTCTACTTAATTCAGAGAACAAAGAAGAATCATGACAAAATAGGTTGGCAGAGGCAGGAGCTTATGCTAAATCACCATCTCTAAAATGTAAAGCTGAAGTGATATTTCCCAATGAATATAACGAGGCCTTAGCTAAATAAATATTCCAGTATTGTTCAGAGAAAAATGACTAAATCAATGCCCACTTTCAAATGAAAAATGATGAATTTGATTCACAGGTGAAAAAGTTGGCATTCAAATGGTCATACTATTTTTCACATTCATCCAGTATTACTCCGAAGCATGACAAGAGTACAGAACAAATATATTGGGCGTTCAATAAAGTTAAAATAAAACAGTCGTACGAGTTAACAAGTTTCTTCAAACTAGATCTAGAAGCAGAAGAAGGTTTACTTACCAAACCAGAGCATGGGAACCTGGGAACCTGGGAACCTGGACATTGCTTCCTAGAGGTTGTCCTTATCAGGCGAAATATCTAGAGAATTTTGCATTAGCACTGCCAGCTCTGTAACTCTTTCCACAAGTTCATCATCTTATATGGAGTCCTGAGAATCTGAAATTTCAGGTGCATAAATAGATGCAGCATCAGAGTGTCTTCTAGCAAATTTAACACCTTCCTTTCAATTTTCGTGGTACAACAAAGAAGCAAAGGTCAAGACGACATATGCCTTTTGCGGATTGGCTATTAGTGCTAGATGAAATGCCAAGAGTGCAACCCTGCTCACATACATCAATCAAAAGGAAAAATATCATCAAGTATCCTAGCCACTAGAAGCCAATTTCTCAACACTAGCTCAATAAATTTAAATCAACTTACCACAAACTATCATGAGAAGGTTGACCACAGGGGACTAACTGATCCAAACTAGAAAATAGTTTCTGCAAAATGTTTAGACCAATAAATTTAATGCGTGAAAGACTATTGAAGACTCCAGAAAACATGCATAAGGTGAAAAGATAAATATGCCAGACATAACTGTGTGTATATGCTCATATATATGTGTATGTGTGGGAGGAGACGAAAGCTAGATTTCAGGAGGATGCGCGGAAGCAAGAAGTCTAGAGAAAATATGTAGACAAAATCGGAAGAGCTGACATCAAATAAGCGAGGAAACATATAAAAGGAATTGTACAAATTTATGGAGTAAACACCAATACAAGGCAGGAAGATATACCATCAGCATAACAGAACTTTCACTTAACTGTTTGTTAGACTGTTGAGCAAGGTGTGCTGCCTGTAAATGACAAATTTACTCGAGTATAAGCTAATGTCTTGAACCAAAAAATCACGAAGCTCACATCATACCAAAATGAAATGAAACAATATGACACACATGAAATGGTAGCAGCATTCCAAGGATGTTGTATCTCTGAAGTAAAGAAAGAGAAGGCTCTGCAGCTCCATAAGACAACATATAGTTGACTTCCATCATTAGTCTAGACTGCATAAGAAAAAACTAAGGCCATGCAGAAAAAAATATTAAAAACCAAGAGGCAGATATATAAAAAGATTCCATTGTGCTTAGCAAACCTTTTTAGCATCAGGAATGTCAAGCAATGAGAAGAAGGTATAATAGCATAGAGAAAGCTAAAGAATAGGAGGATTAAAATAACAAGCCGGAGTAATTAAGGTATAATAGCATAGAGAAAGCTAAAAGATAGGAGGATTAAAATAACAAGCGGGAGTAATTAAATAAGTTAACAATGATTTTTTGAATTTGTTCATACCTTGTCCAATTTCATTATGGACAATGGGAGTTTGTGCACAGCAATTTCAATCTCCTCGGATAAGGACAACTTGAGGCGAGCAGCCAGTCTCAAACCACGCAAGATCCTTGCTGAGAGATAAAGAAAATTCAGGATCAGTTGCATAAAAAATTAAAAAGAACATAGAAAATTCAGGATCAGTTGCATCAAAAATAAAAAAGAACACATTGGGGTAAATTCATGTGACTCGTGTTCTATTTTTCAATTCAACAGCCCTACTACCTCCTCCTCAACTTTTAGAAATGCATACTCTAACTAGTAAACCTCTGAAAACAAGTTTCATGTTCATTCGACATAAAGAATGATGTTCAGTTGGTTCATAATAGATAGATATAGTCGATGGGATAGAGTTTTTAAAGTACATACAATATTTTTTTTATAAGTGATGGAATGAAGAATATGATGTTTTCCATCAAAACCTTTCACCAAACTCTTTAACTCACCGTGTTACCTCCAAGTTTATGCCTAATAGCAGATTCACCTCCCCCAATCCACAAGTACACTAGCTGGCAGAATTGGTTTCCCTCACAGATTCATACAGTGGACCATGACATGTGTTACCTCAGTCTTTTATTCTTTGTGCTAAATGGAGCATTGCCTAATCCTTTTCATGGGTAGAGATTGGTGCTAAATGGAGTGTCGCCAAAGCCTTTTCATGGGTAGAGAGGAATTAGACAAGGTAACCATTTATCACCCTTCCTCTTTGTTGTTTCTATGGAGTACCTGGAAAGAGAGCTGAGTATGTTGGCTACTAATCCAAATTTTAAGTATCATCCCAAGTGCAATAAACTTGGTGGCTACTAATCCAAATTTTAAGTATCATCCCAAGTGCAATAAACTTGGTGTTATTGATTCGGGTCAAAGAGACATCTTAGCACTGGAGGACATGAAGACGTGAGTGAAGACCCGAGATTGTGGGGATGACCATCCAAGGAACAAGCTTTGAAGTGTAGAGAACAATTCCCACACTCCAAAGCCGTTACTGTTTATCCGTCACTATTCATCCGCCCCTTTGTAAGGGTTTTTTGGTCATTTGTAATAAGTTGCCCTAGCTATAAATATAACCTTATTAGGTCATTTTGGGGCAGATTTTTGATGATATTTGTAGCCTCTTTTGAGAGCCTCTTAGCAAGGTGGAATCCTTGTGTTGATGAATCACTTAGAAACGGAGATTGCTTGGGGATTTCGGTTCCTTTAAGGTCACGTAAGAGATAGGTTTAGGTTTTGTGTGATAATAAAGATCCAAAAGTGGAATAAGATTTTGGGTTGTTAATATTACATCTTCATTTGTCTATCTATCAATCTTTATCTTATTGCATTTTGTATGTTTGTAGTGGACTGTTTTTGTGTTTTGTTGAATCCAAAAGTTGTGTTCTTGTGTTCATCTTGTTCATCACGTGTTGTTGCTGTTTTTTTTTGTGTTTTACTCTTGCTATCACTTCCTTTCTTGTTTTTCTTGCGAATCCGAGATAGGTAATCAAAAGGGTCCATAGTTCTTGAACTAGTGGACTGATTTTGGTGTTTGTTTTGTGTGTTCTTGGGGAGTTTTGGTATCATTTGGTATCAAAGCAAGGCTGATTGTGTTCCTACACTACCAATCTTGGGTTCTCTTGGACAAAAATTCAAAAAAAAAATATAAAAAAAATACTGAAAATTGAAAAATTCTAGAAAATTGAAATCTTGTTCTAGTTCTTGGACGAATCTGGATTTTGTTGTTGTCTTGGCCGAAAATTTTGTTTTCTTGTCTAGATCTAGAAGTCATTTTGTTCATTTTGTTATTTCTAGTGTTAGTTTCTTCATCACTAACACTCTTGAGTCTAGATCTAGATATGAGCTTGAAATATTGATGTTGTTGTTGTGAACCAAATTGTGACCGATTGTTTTTGCGCATTTGAGACTTGAATGTGTGATGTGTTGTTGGTTCAAGGTTTGAACGTGTATGGTGGTTATTGTGTTGTATTTTTAAGCTTGGAAAGGTGTTGTTGATGTTTGGGGTCCAACTTGAACCTTCGAACTTCAAGATTCAAAAATTGTGTTCTTCACATCTTCATCTATTGTTGAAGAAAAAATGAATGTTTGATCTTGGAAGGTAAAGAAAGAGCGAGTGTATTTTGTTAGTCTTGAAAGAAAAATTTCCAAAATTTAAGATCTCTCAAGACTTTTACAACCAATTCCAACCACTCGAAGGACTTTAACAACCACTTTTCCAACAACCTTGCATGATTTAAGGACCATGTTTTAAGGAAATGGTTCAAGAAAGTCAAGTCTTCCACTTTTGAATTTGAAAAAAAGGATAACAAGACTTATATTTCTCTCCAAAAACTAAGTCCACCAAAGTCCAAATTGAAAAAAAATTGACCAAGACTTGAAATTGGACAACAAAAGTAGTGTGGGACTAAGACCAATACGTGGCTGCTATGTTCATCACGTTTTACTGTTCACGCAGCATATTTAAGCTCAAATTTTAGATTTTGTAGTTTCCTTTTGTTGTTCCTTAGTTTCAATTTCGTTGGTTCCAATAATAATTGGCAAACTAGTACTCGTTTACTAGATTGTTAGTTAGTCTTTGTGTTCGTTCATTCGTGTTTAGCTTTTGTTGTGTGCTTTTCTCGTTTTTGAGTCGTAGTATTCTTTTTAGTTCAAGTTCGTACATTACTTTTTGAGTCGTTTAAAACAAGAATCTAATCCATCCTCTAGCCACAATTGGAATCAAGTGACCTCATTGGAGTACAAGAGAGTTATCAACACTTGTGAGGCCAATAGAGTGAAAACTTCAAAAGTGTGAGCTTGAGAGTGTGCGGACTTGTTTTGATATGTTGTACAGACTGATTTTTGCTAACCTTTAATGTATTTGATGTTTTTGTGTTGTTTGTTTAGTAGCTCTTGATAGTTACAATGGCGAATGAAGCTGAAATGCCTAGTTGGGTTAAATCCATTATGGCAAGGCTTGATGCCATCAATAGTCAAATAATAGACAGAATGGAAGGGAGATTGGAAGGGACGGAAGGCTCTCTTTGCAAGAAGTTGGATAACTTGATAGAGCATCAAAGCCTTCCTAATAAAATTTCCGTGAGTGGCCATGCTCCACATGAGCTACAAGGTAATCAAACTAACTTTTTCACTCTAGTAAAAGAGAATAATAGCCAACTAAGTGTGAATGATAGTTTGTCTTTAAGTGAGCCGAATGTGCCTTTATTTTGTGATGATAATGTACAACTTGAAATTGTGGATATACTAGTTGATCCACTTAGTGTTGAATCCATTGTGGTAAGTGATAGTACATTTTCTTATGGAAGTCATGACAACCAACTTATGTGTGAAAATGGTGATGTTGAACAAGTTGACCAATTGACTAAAGATGACCCTCTAGTTATTTTTGTTGCAGATCATCCTAGCATAGAGGGGATATATGATTGTATTGGTGGTAGTCTCGGAGAAAGGAAGCATGTTCTCCACCCATGTCCATGGATACCCTACCCCTTTGATCTCATTGATCACTTGAGGTGTGATATTGATTCATTTCAAACCATATTCGGGAATGACATGTGTGCATTATGTGAGCATGATTATGTTAATGCTAAGCATGTCTTGTATGTAATTCAGGTTTCCCATGATTGGTGTATCATTTTTGAGAACCCGAGGGATGTTTAGGTATACGTGAAGTTTGAGCCACCTTGGCATAATGCTATGATTCATTACACTAACCATAATCCTCATACCTTGAGAAACTTGTGTTTGTTTATCCTTTCTATCATTTTGCAAGGTTCAGATTCAAGGACGAATCCTTTCTAAGGAGGGGACGATGATACGGGTCAAAGAGGCATCTTAGCACTCGAAGACATGAAGACGTGAGTAAAGACCCGAGCTTTTGGGGCTGCCCATCCAAGGAACAAGTTTTGAAGTATAGAGAACAAGTCCCACACTCCAAAGCTGTTACTGTTAATTTTTCTCTTTGAAAGAGTTTTTTGGTCATTTGTAATAAGTTTCCCTAGCTATAAATATAACCTTATTAGGTCATTTTGGGGCAGATTTTTGATGATATTTGTAGCCTCTTAGCAAGGTGGAATCCTTGGGAAAAGTGGAATCTTTGTGTTGATGAATTGCTTAGAAACGGAGATTGCTTGGGGGTTCCGATTCCTTTGAGGTCACGTAAGAGATAGGTTTAGGTTGAGTGTGATATTAAAGATCCAAAAGTGGAATAATCTTTTGGGTTGTTAATATTACATCTTCATTTGTCTATCTATCTATCTTTATCTTATTGCGCTTTGTATGTTTGTAGTGGATTGTTTTTGTGCCTTGTTGAATCTGAAAGTTGTGTTCTTGTGTTCATCTTGTTCATCACGTGTTGTTGCTATTTTTTTGTGTGTTTTACTCTTGATATCACTTCCTTTCTTGTTCTTCTTGCGAATCTGAGATAGGTCCTCAAAAGGGTCCATAGTTCTTGAACTAGTGGACTGATTTTGGTGTTTGTTTCGTGTGTTCTTAGGGAGTTTTGGTATCAGTTATGCATATATGTTTTTGTAAGTGACCTTATTATCTTTTTTAAAGTTGATCTAGTCTCTATTGGCATGTTTCAATCTACTTTTCATAAGTTCTCTTGGGCATCAGTCTATAAGCCAACAATGATAAGAGCTCAATACACATATCTGGGGTTAAGAATTCTATCAAATAGTAAATCTTACAGTCTTTAGGACATGTAAAGGGAGTTTGCCATTAAAATACTTGGGAGTACCCTTATTATCTAGGAAGATATCTATTAATCAGTGCTTGCCTCTAGTTGAGAAGATATTGGACAGAATGAATTGTTGGTTAGCAAAACTACTATCTTATGCAGGAATAAAGTAGTTATAGAGGTATTTTATGTTTGGAATTCAATTGTACTGGAGCCATATATTCATACTCCCTAAGAGCAACATGAATTAATAGTTGTTGTAGAGTGGAAGAAGTATAGAAAGCTGATGAGAAAGTGAAGCCTAAAGCTGACGAACCAGCTCCAACAATAGTGGAAAAAGTAAAGGAAGCTGATGAAGAAGAGATGCCAACGATTGAGGAACCTCCAGCAAATATAATATAAGAGGTAAAGAAAAATGTCGAGAAAGGAAAGCCAGTTACTGATGAAGCATTGACCCCAACAACTGAAGAGGTAAAAAAGGTTGATGAACTGCCAGCTCCTTCACCAGCCACATCTCACGATGAAGAGAAGCCACAAGCTGAGGAAAGCATACTTGCTACTCTAACAGAATCAAAAGAAAAGACAACAGACACAAAAATTGAGCCTCCTACTACCGAAGAAGTTAAGAAACAAGATAAAACACCTGCATTGGATGTCACCAGCAAGGATATTCCAAAATTTGCCAGGGAACCTACCCCTGAACTAGAAGCTCAAAGTATTCCTGATCAAGTTGTTGATATTACCAAAAGTGAACCAGAGGCTGAAAATATTGAAACTTTAAACAACCAATCCAAAATAGAGCATGTTGATGAAAAGTTTAAGCAGAAGGCAACAACAATTGACATTGTGGAAACATTTGAGACTGTTGAGAAAAAGAAGAAGCAAGTACATTTAGAGGCTAGTGAACAACAAAAAGCTAAAGAGAGGCAGAAGTCCCAAAAGCAGAACCTAAGGAAGAAGCTTCAGAACCAGTTCCCGTTGTAGAGGAAAGGCTAACTGAAAAAAAATGAACAAGAATATGATAATAAACACTCAGTTGTTATGGCTTGATAATCTCCGTCTAATTTTACAGTTTCTTCTATATTTTGTGGATTCCTCACTTGAGACCTGCTGAATACAAGAGGTCTAGATTACCTAGAAACAGGACAGTCAACCGTGGTTTTGGTGGTGTGTTGTCAGGTAGTGATGTACGTGAAAGGTATATTTATGGTGCGCTAGAGTGTTCTCTCAACCATCAAAACAAAATTTAGTGATCTTCAAAACTCATGAGACATTGCCTTGTACAGGATCATAAGAGCCTTTTTGGTTGAACAACAAAAGCTTATGAAGAAGGTTTTAAAGATCCAGAAAACCAAGGAAAAACATGCAGCCAAGAGCTAAGCTCTTAATCCTTGATGATGGATAGTTGCAAAAGAATTGTGAAAAGGGACATATATAAATTGTATCATAAAATCTATTACAAATTAGAATATCACAATTGAGAGTCGGTTGCTAAAATAAAGAATCACATTCATATTAAAATAGAAGAGAAAAAGTAAAATAAGTAAAAGACCTTAGTTTTTTTTCTTTTAAAAAAAATAAAATCTAACTAACTAATGCTAAAATATGAAAGAAATTAATAAAGTAAATAAAGACTCCAATCAAAAAAACCTAAGTAACTATAATGCAAAAATACGTAAGAAAATAATAAAATAAGTAAAAGACCCCCAACCCCCGAACAAAAATCTAACTAACTAATGCCTTGTTAAAATAGGTAAGGAAAATTAATTTACCTAAATTGAAGAATATTACATGAATTTTATACCTAAACTAATTCTATTCCTATTAATCCTACATTTAAAAGGACTCATAAATTAAATTAGTTAACCTAATAAAATTAAATAATAATTTTAAAAAAATAGTGAAAGATAATTTTGTCTATTAAGGAGATTTTTAATGAAGTATAAAAAGTTTAAATCACTTTTCTAAGGTCTTCCCACTTTTGATATATTATAGATTATAAATATAGATGTAGATATAGATTATATATTATATATTATAGATATAGATTATAGATTTGAATAATTCTAACCAGCTATGACCCCCCAAATGGCCTATTATAACCTTATTCTATGTTTTACATGGGGTTATTTTTGCTGGAATTCACAGTCCCTTTATCATATGATACTAACGACTTTTCATTAAAAGAGAATCTAAAGATACTTGGTCAAAGCAATATTCAGTCACTTATTTTGTGAGTTAAAATTTAATTATCAATTGTTCTTTTTTAAAATAAAAAAATATAAATTATCATCTAATTATTACTTAATACACATTTTAACCATCAATTATTTTCTTCCCTCGCTTGAAGTATCACGATATTTCAAATAAAAAGGAAACAATTGAAAATTGATGTATGTTTAAATCATAGATGGTAAATTGATGTGTGCTATAATACTTAGATGGTAATCGCTTATGGAAGAAAAAGAAATGAGAAAAGACATTTTTTCTCCCCTGAACTAGTTCTCCAAATTTACTTTAGTACTTAAACTTAACTTTCGTTTATTTACCCCCCTTAACATCTTTAAAGTGAATTATTTTCACCCCTCAAAACTGAATACCACTCTCACAATGGAGAGTGTGTTACACTCGCTTACACATTAATGCCACATTGAAGCCACGTCATTGCCACGTAAGAAATTACTATTTTTTTTAAAAAAAATTAATCCCTCCCACAATATTTCTCTCTCTCTCTCTCTCTCTCTCTCTATATATATATATATATATATATATTTTATAAAAATAGCAAATATATATACTATTTTATATATATATATATATATATATACATATTTATATATATTAAATAAAAAGTGCACCCCCATCTCCATTTTCTTTCTTCTTTACACCCCACCCCATCCTTCCCCCCCCGCCCTCTTTACGTCCCCCCTACCGCCCATCACCAACTCTCCTCCTCCATCAAACCTACCCCACCTCCATTGTTTTCCAATTTTCCTCCATTAACAACCTCCCACCCCACCTTCAATTTCAATTTTCCTCCATCCCCACCCCTCATTTTTCTTCTTTTTCAAACCACCCATCCCTGTCCCCGCCCCCGCCCCCGTCCCCGCCTCCTCTATTTCTTTCTTTTATTTTAGCCAACCCCCATCCCCACCTCCATTTTTTTCATTTTCCTTAATTAACACCATTAGAGAACAATCACAAAAATATCAAATTAAAATTTTTTCTTCATTAAACACCATCTCAACCTTCAATCAAACTTTCTCAAGTTTTCAACCACCAAATTCACCCTTGAAGATGTAAACATAAATAAAGAATAGAGAAGGAACAATGAACTTTAAAAATAAAAGTTACGAAAATTTCTTTCAATTTTGTTATTCTTCGAACTGAATT
>NC_061122.1:220067014-220208768 GCF_002878395.1 Capsicum annuum | reverse complement strand
CCCCCCTTAACGAAATTAAATTATTTCGATTATTTCGTTAATTTATATAAAGTTCATCATTTAATTTATATTTCGTTAATTTCTTTAAGTGAAAATTTATATTTCGTTAATTTATATTTCGTTAATTTCTTTAAATATTAAAAAGATGTAAAGTGAAAATACCATTTTAGAATAAATGTATGTTTATTTTCCAAATCAAATTCAACCAATTTATATTATAATTCAAATTTTTTTTTCATTATCTTATTTTTAAAATTTAAAAAATATTTATGTAAAAAGATTAAAGTATTAGGGTTAAAAAGTTAAAATTAGGGTTAATTTCAATCGAGATAATTTAATTTTGTTAAGGGGAGGGGTATTTTTGAGCTAAATATTTAACAGAGGGGTATTTAATGAAACTAAATTATTTTGATTATTTCGTTAATTTATATAAAGTCCATCATTTAATTTATATTTCGGTAATTTCTTTAAGTCAAAATTTATATTTCGTTAATTTCGTTAATTTCTTTAAGGATTAAAAGATGTAAAGTTAAAATACCTTTTTAGAATAAATGTATGTTTATTTTCCAAATCAAATTCAACCAATTTATATTATAATTTAAATACTTTTTTTCATTATCTTATTTTAAAACTAAAAAAATACTTTTATATAAAAAAATTAAAGTATTAGGATTAAAAAGTTAAAGTTAGGGTTTAATTCAATCGAAATAATTTAATTTCGTTAAGGGGAGGGGTATTTTTGAGCCAAATATTTAACAAAGGGATATTATCAAAATTAAATTATTTCGATTATTTGTTAATTTATATAAATTTCATCATTTAATTTATATTTCGTTAATTTTTTTAAGTAAAAATTTATATTTCATTAATTTTGTTAATTTCTTTAAAGATTAAAAAGATGTAAAGTGAAAATACCTTTTTAGAATAAATGTATGTTTATTTTTCAAATCAAATTCAACCAATTTATATTATAATTCAAATACTTTTTTCATTATCTTATTTTAAAATTAAAAAAATACTTTTATGTAAAAAAAATTTAAAGTATTAGGGTTAAAAAGTTAAAGTTAGGGTTTAATTCAATCGAAATAATTTAATTTCGTTAAGGGGAGAGGTATTTTTGAGTCAAACATTTAACAGAGGGGTATTTTTGACCCATTTCAGATAGTTCAGGGGTATTTTTTATTCTTTTCCGAATTCCGTTAGAGGGAGGGGTATTTTTGAGCCAAATATTTAACGGAGGAGTATTTTTGAGCCAAAAATCTAACGAGGGGCATTTTTGAGCTATTTCAAATAGTTCAAGGATATTTTTGAGCCTTTTCCGTTATAAATATTAGTATTATCTTATTCTTTAGATCATATTTAAATTTTTATTAGTTTATTAATTGTAGAGTATATCATTTATTCATTGTTTAATACTATTAAAGATAGAGTGTTATAATTTTTACATGAACATTAAAAGTTTAATAAAAGTTAATAGGTGTAGATTTTTTATTAAATATGATATTGAATTTCTTGAGACAATTCAAAGTAAAATAGCAAAGGACAATAATATATAAATTTATGTACATGAACTATGTGTTTATTAAGAATATTTTATTCTAAACATATTCTTTTGGTTCATTGTTAATACATTAGTAACATTTAGTATGGCATGTAGTGTCTATTATTTCATTATATATTTATTTACTTCAAATATTAGATATTATTTATGTTTAAGGAATGAATAATTGAGTAAAATGATATGATTTTAACAATTATTGTAAATGTATTTCAAGAAATTAAAAGTTTGACAAACATATTGTTTCCTCAGAATGCAATTGAACATAAGATGTATATCTGTGAACGCATATTATCTTCATCACCATTCCCGAAATTAACTGACACATTTTTCATCTTACTAAATCCCAAATGAACAATTCATTTATTTAAAAGTTATTAGTACAAAATATCGATTTAAGTCTTAATGAGATGATTTATAATCATAAAATATATAATTTAATTTTGATCACAAATTTTGAAACTTTTTTTTTAATATATTTTGAATTACGTATCCATCTAAAATATGCTATACTTCCTTTATTCAATATTAGTTGGTCATTTTAAAAAAATATTGTCTCGTATTAGTTGTCCACCTTACTAATCAAGAAAGCATTAATTAAATATTTTTTATATTATCCTTGCAATTATTTCTTTTTTAAATTATTCATAATTGTTTGTAAAATTTCTAAATTTTTAGGAGGTTAATTAGTAAATGTACCTTTCTTTTTTTATATTTTTTTAAAATGTGTGGAACAGGAAAAATGACCAACTTGACAAATTTAAATTGACCCAAAATAAAGGAGAGTTTAAGAATGACCCAAATTCGGAAAGGCCCAAAATGAAAAAAAGAAGACAAAAATCATTTAGGAAAGTAGAGATATTTTTGTACTTTGTTATTTTGTTTGCTCAAGTTCTAGAAAGTACTTCATTATTTTGTCCACATAGTGATGGTCATTTTTCCATTTTCTTTGCTTCACAATAAACTTCATTTTCACAGTAAAATTAAGCTTAATTTGCTTATTTTTTTCTTTTCAAAGCTTCATTGATGTTCCAAGCTTCATATATAGAGATGCCTTTGTGATATTATTTCTGGATTACTCTAAGAAGATGAGCTATTTTGAGCTCTTTTATTGAGGTAAAAATTAATTTATTTTGGGTTTATAATCTTGAAACTCCCGATGAAGTTCTACCTTACTCTCTAAAGCCTTGTCTCTTGATGTTTAGATCCAAGGTGAGCTTTTCCGTCATCAGCCATTATTTGCTTCAATTAACTGAGAATTAGAGCTATTTTTTGATGTGTGGTTTTATGTATTTATTTTGTAAGTTTAATTTTGTCGTTGTGTTCAGGAATTTAAGGTATATGTGGTTAACCTTCTTTTTTCAGATGCATGCATGAGTTTCAGATGTGTATATCTTTGGTGAAATATTAAATAGAACTTGTGTGTTGACCAATGTACTTTCTATCTTCTAAAACCTTGTTCCTTATAGACTTTGATTGCAGAGACGAATTCTAAGATTGCAGAGATGGAAGCACTTCCACTGGTGAAGCAGCTAAAATTAAAGCTGCTTTTGAAACAGTTAAAGGAGACTTGATTGGAACTTGAAACAGTTAAAGGAGACTTGATGGGATGTACTTGCATTCACTACAGTAACATTCCATCACCTACGTTTGCCTTGTATGAATAATGTATGACCATTGTTCCTTGATATTTAACTCCATCTTTAGAACTTTCTTTAGCTTGGGTTAGTTGCTTCTTCTAGTTACAGACCTTCACTAATTTTCTAATATTAATCTTTGCAAACCGGAGCACGTCTCCATGTTGTATTGATTTCGCAATACAATCTAGTATGATCTTTCTCAACCTTTTGAAAGTATAGTTTCTCTTCACTAAAATTTGCTCCCTTTGAACTTGGCACAAAAATAACCGAGTAAGAGGCATACTTGTAATAAGCAGTGTGTATATATTTTAGCTTATTCTTATGCTCACATTGTATTTCCGAGCTACAAACCTCCTTAAAGTTATGAAAGAATCTTGGTGATCAACTTAACAGTTCCAGTCTGTTTCCTCACTCACAATTGTGAAGTTCAAAGATGCATGTTAACTGGAAAAATGTGCTATCCATTTTATCATATCTGTACAGTATTAGTTCTGTCTGCTACTGCAGTCTCAGATACTCTTTCTTTATTGGAAAAATTATCCATTGAAGGATTATAAGGATTAAGGGTTGCAAAAAAAATGACTTGACCTTTGCTAGAGATCGAGTCAACATAATGAACGAACTGAATGTGTAGTCTATCCATGGAGTTGTCTATATGAAGTATATTTCTAATGGCTGAACTATAAGATAAGAGTATTTCAGCATAAGCTGACCACTTTACCTCTCAATCAAATAATTAGAGGTACTATTTTTTATGCTTGGTTATATTCCATACATATTATGCACACACTTGTACTGCTCTAACACACATAGTATTTATTAATTCTTATGGTGTAGGACGTTCAATCCTTATCCAACTTGATTGTGCAAATTGATCTTTCAGACAATAGGAGGATTCTTGACATTGTTGAGGTGAGGTCTACTATATTTAAGTAAATTTGGAGTTGTCCGTTTGAGGATATGATACCTTACATCATTCGTGATCAGGTTTGGAGTGGTGAGTCCAAGAGGGCTATTATGGGTTCAGAAGGTGTTTGATGAATGGTAAATTTACCACTTATTTGCACTAAATATTCATGTGCATTACCATGATTTGATTGTACAAATGTGACAACATCTTGATGAAATGCACTAATATCTAGATCTTGCAGGTATACAGTTCATGAGATACAAGGATGTGAAGTTGAGATGAAAAGGATCAAAGAGAATAAAAGTGCAAAGCTGAATGACCATACACAGAATGAGGATCAGTTACCGCGATCGTGGTCTGAGGGATGTAATTGTGGGAATTCAAAAGGTTAGAAACTATGACCGCATAGAATTACTGTTGGTCATAGTAGCCATGATCGCGATAAATCTGGTGCGATCCTGGCAACACGGGATTAGGCCCAGGGGAAATTTTGTTATTCTCCACAGCTGACCCAAATTCCTTGAAAGCCTAAAACCCTTTCCTATTTTGGGCATTCTAGAGGCTGGCAATACTTTTACTTTGAAATTGAAACCTTAAATTGGGCAAGAATTGAAATTTGATTTGGAGATTTGGATTTTGATATTTGTGAAGAATGAATGCCTTGAACAATCCTTTTGGTATATGTTTCTTTTTTTTTCTTCATGAGTAGATAAATCTTTTAGTCTTGGGATTATGTTGAACTAAGGTGCAATTAGTTGTGGGTTGTAATGTATTTGTGTATATTCTAGTTTGTTGGTAATGGGTTCAACTATTGCTTTATTAAATTGGTTGGGATTTATGGATGAAAACCCCAAATACTCAAAGTGGGTTTATGGATTAAAACTTCAAATTCTTAAAAGCTCAAACCATCCTTGAAAGAGGAGTTTGGGTGAACTTTTGGAACCCACATCTTCCTTGAAAGAGGAATATGGAAGCCAAAGCAATAGTAGACAATTATTGAGTTTAGTTTGCTAAATTTTCACTATCTTAAACATAAGAGTGATTATGAAGTTGACTATACCTTGGGTGTCTTCCTAGAAATAGGGATACCCAATTAAGGTAATAGGTGAATATAACTGGCACACTTGTTAGGTATCCGAAAGGTTCAATGAATGATATTTTGGAGGTTTATTTTTTACAAATTAGCCTCAAGGATCCTATACCTAGCCTACCATTTTATTAAACAACTAGCATGTGCATCAAATTTTCATATCCCCATATCTAATTTGCCCTTAGGTAGACATAATCCCAAGTTTTTTTCTATACCGAAGTTAAATTACAATTGTTGCGTAGCTCGTGGAATTTAAGTACTAGTGACAAACTTTCTCCCAAAACCAAACAACCACCACTCCCATTTTAAATCATGTTTTTTACTTTATTTTCCCTTCGGGTGTTTTCTTAGTAAGTGTTAAGACCCATAAGATTAGAACTCTATTTTTTTCTCCTTGTGGATTCGACCTCCATGAAAGTTAATCTATTGAAAATGACCGTTGTCTACCACTTTAGATGGTATAGGTGAACCTTATCAAAATGGCACCGTTATCGGGGAGTGAAACTTAGTCTTCACTGTGCAGTATTGATTCTTACTTGGGGTATACCATAGTGTTGTATATTTATTTGGTTGTTGTTTTTGTTTCCATCTAGGTGATCTCCGTAGTATACATGGAACCATGAGTGACAATGCTAGTCAAATCGGGTCTTTTGAAAACCCTCTTGATGATGAGGGGCAACTCAATGATTTTGGTTATTCAAGTGCCATCTGTATCCCACTTACTCATGGGAATAATATCTTTCATGTCACAAGCATCATGTTGCACATGTTGCAAATGAAGGGACTATTTGGGGGGCAATCTTATGATGATCCCAATCTTTCTTTGAAGAATTTTGTAGAGGTGTGTGCACCATTTTATAATTCACACATAACCCAAGAGTCGATCCTTCTACGCCTTTCCCGTTCTCTCTAATGGGTGAGGCAATATTATGGCTATGTTGTCTTTTGGCTGGTTCAATTTCTTCTTTGGAAGAACTCATCGTGTCCTTCATTGATCGATATTTCCTATCGTCAAAAATTCTCTAACTGAGGGATGAGATTACCAACTTTAGGAAATTGAATAGTGAGCCCTTGTATGAAGTGTTGGAGAGATTAAACAAAAAAATAACGCAATGTCCAAACCACGAGGTCTCAGATAAAATGCATCTCCAAATCTTCTACCGAGCCCTTGATCTACTCAATAAAATCATGGTGGACAATGCAGTAGAGGGCTCTCTTGTTAAGTTTCATTATCATGCGAATATGAATTCTCTTGAGGAGGTTACCAAGCAAAAATAGGGGTGGGATACTCGAGATACTGAGGTTCCTAAGAGTTCTCCCACTTCATCCTTGGTGGAAAAGGAACAAAGGAAATGAGATGAAGAAAGAGGGGAGAATATGGCTGAGATGATGACTTAATTAAATCTTTTAACAAAACATATGATGGGTACACCCGCAAAAATGGTAAATATTGTGGCATCAAAAGCTTATAAAGATGATTAAGAGGCTAAAAGGATCGATGAGGAGATTCTGATACAACCTGACTCGGGGTCTTGTCGTAATGGGCATCCCAAGTCCGACCAGGACAAGAGACCACCCCTTTTACCCAACCCAATCTCCAGTCGCCTGCCCTAAGTTGGCTGAATTTAGATCATATAATGATAGCATAATTAACCAGATTATAGACTTTGGTATAGTTCTATTACCACACCGACCCAACCAAGTCCGACCATCCCATACCAATTGTCCAACGATATCAAGCCAAACCAAACCATAGATCAAACCAAAACCAAATAAGTTTCATTAATAATTAAATATATAT
Organism: Capsicum annuum; assembly: GCF_002878395.1. Lineage (NCBI taxonomy): Eukaryota > Viridiplantae > Streptophyta > Magnoliopsida > Solanales > Solanaceae > Capsicum > Capsicum annuum. The sequence goes on along the minus strand of NC_061122.1, from coordinate 220,201,769 downwards.
TCCCAAAATGAAATATTATGGAACTGTGAGAAATTTTGTCCAAGGAGGTGATCTCTAATACCAATGCTAATACTAAGGTTGAACCCAATACCGATCAAGCCCATTCAAACCCATAGTAGTTCCTTAAAATCCTCTAACCAAAATAATACAAATATCCGGTTGGGTTATGCCCCCAATCATATCTAAAACCAATATCCATAAATAATCCAGAGTATGAAATAACATCAATGAAATGGAGTCTTACGAATAAATAGAAGCTCACTAATTCAATCCACAGCTGACCCCCGAATGCTAAGCAGGAGGAGTAGAACGGTCAATTCCTGCATCGCGTGGGGATACAACCTCCTGAATATGGGTTAGCGGGTGAACAATAGCATGAACTTAGGATAAGGATAAAATAATTTAATTTATAAAACCAAGTAAAACCATCCATATCCACACAAACAATACATACATATATATATATATATATAATTGTAATACCCGACATTTTTGAACTAGTCCTTGAATCATCGTGCCTACATGTATAAGCTATGATCTAAATGATTCCCCTATAAATATGATTTTTTGATCTTTATCCTCATTTTTGATTTGCTTTTGAGGTGAAAAATATTCATAAGTATCACTTAGAACAAAGTTGAGCTTAGAGCCTTTGATTCGTCCAAAGTTTGATATTTGATTCTATAAGGGTCTTATTTAAACGTGTATAACTTTTATATACGTAGAATTTTGCATCTCAAGACCCACCAAATTGTAGATAATTAAATTAGCTTTCCAACAATACCAATTTCGTTTAAATTCGATGCCTGAGCGAAAAGTTATGGTATTTTCCGTGTGAGGTAATAAGCCGACGCGATAGCGACGTGACGCATCGGCCCGCACGTTACAGAACTATTTCACAAGCTAATTCAGTTTCTAAAGGGTCTAGGGGCACTTTGGTCACTTTCCTTTATCTAAATCCACCCATAACACTTAATTTCAGCCCCCAAAAGCATTATACACTCTATTATTCATCTTTTCTCTCAAGAAAAAACCCTAGTCCCCTCAAGAACACCAAGAATTTCATCAATTTTGTTTTAGGAAAAGCAAGAACTCAAGTTTCCTAATTCAAGAATGCTTTCAAGATTGTGTTTCTCCTCCAAGATTAAAGCTTTAAGGTATGTGGGAGTTCATCTATGGATCCTCTTTCACCCATGGAACCCAAAAATCCTTTTCTTTTAATTAAAGAATGAATTTTTTCATTATTATGGTATTTTGTAATGTTCAAGAAAAGTTGAAATTTCATGTTTTCATGATATTTTTAATTCAATTCAGCCTATGTATGATTCCATGCAAGATTTTGAATTCCTTATGCTATGAATTTGAGTTTTCCATGCTTTATTCAAGTAAATTCCATGATAGATCCAAAATTCATGATGTTTAGCAATATCCCCATGTTTTAAATTCATGCCTTCCACATGTTTGATGAAATTCCTATATCATGTCCAATCAATTTCAAGATGAATCCCCAAGTTATGAATTTTTCCATGTAACTCTATTGTTTCCTCATGTTTAAGACATTGTTACTGTAATGCCCAAAAAATCTATCCTGAGATGTCATACGGTGCTTGGAACCACATGTGATCCCAAACTAATCCATGATCTAGCATACTATTAAGCAACTGAATTATAACATAATAAATAGCCATTCTGTTATGCGGAAACATAATCATACTAAATATCTAAAATAGATACAATACTAATAAAGCTTTACAATCTGATAAATATGAAGGGTGAAATTGAAATTTACATAACTGACTCTGATTGACATCTATGGAGCTTCTACTATACTGACTATAAATAGTTGGGACATGCCTCCAACTCCCACTAATCAATACAAATGGAAAATAAACAAACTGTACATGAACTAAAACTATCTGGAGTTCCCGAAGTAGGAGAACTTATCACCTGCTAACTGAAATCTGCAACTGTCTGATAATGATGTGTGGGCTACAACTGGTACCTACATTATGAGAAATATAGCCACATAGACGTATATGTGGATCAGTACTTCTGGAATGTACTGAGTATGAAGGGATGAATGCAATAAAAATCACTAATTTTATACAAAATCATAAAACATGCATGCTAAGTGTAAGTAGACTCACCAATTGGCTAGAATAAACTGAAAACTAAAATATCTTCAAGAATGAGTGATAAACATTCTCTGATAATATGGTGAATCTCTACACTTAGTTTCTGTAAAACTCTACTTTAATAATAGAAGTACAACTGAAGCTGAATATTAGGCATGAGAACTAGACTATACTTAGTCTGAATAATTGGACTGAAACTATAGAGTATTATGCATATGAGAAAGGGACTGACTGAGTAACATAAGGTAACTGAGCATGAATTCATAGAGACTATATTATCTGAGAATGCAAGACCAAGCACATAACATGATTCTAAAATAGTTTGTAAACCGAGGTACTGGATACCGATAACTATATGCGATGGTCAAGAAAACTTAAAACTGAACTGAGTTACTGATCTTATTACCAAACTGGGACTAGGACTGAGACTGTAACTAAGACTATAACTGAGACTATAACTGAGAATGTAACTGAGATTGTATACTGAGTTCTGATAACTAATTAATTGATATATGAGTTTACTGATACTATATCACTGATAAATAGGAGACTGTATCTGATAGTTCTATTTCTATGGAACTATGCTGAGTTTAATGCTGAACTAAGTGACTGTATCTGACAGTCCTGAATCTATAGAACTAAACTAAATTCTGTACTAAGTCTGAAACTGAAAATGTGGGAAATAATCATATAACCAACATGCCCCTCTCTAAACTGATTGGGGTCCAACCTGTAACCCAGTTAGAAGGGTGTTAGTACCGTGCCATGGGTAAAGACAACTAAGGAGATACCCTTATCTGGCAGGTACTGTAATGAGAATGGTGGAACCCTCAACTGACAGGTTAAAACACCTCATAAACCCTCATTTGACAGGTGTGATATCTCAATATACACTGGCTACGTAGTTCTGGAATGCAAGGATTGCTTCTAAAGATCACACCCTCTACTGGAAGGTGAGCCCCCATCATTGGGTTCACTCGGTGTTGAATTCTACTCCCAACTGAATAGACATTGAATTGATTTCCTAGTTCATACTAGGCTTGACTAAACTGTTATTGATCATACTATTTAACTGAGCTGAACTGAGTTCACTGAGTTTCATTGACTAAAGAAAATATTACTGAGTTTTGTTAACTGACTGAATACTACGGAGATCTAAACTGAATACTGAATATTACTGAGGTCTGAACTGAATACTGAATACTATGGAGGTCTGAACTGAATACTGAATACTACTGAGGTCTGAACTGAATATTGAACTGGACTAGACTGATACTGAGTTTACTAAATTTTTTTCCTGAGTTCTGTAATTGGCTGAGTTCTATTAAGTTCTGTAATTGACTAAGAATACTACTGATCGTGGCATGACTGAGACATTTTGTAACTGATACTGGCTCTAGTTAAGAAGCTAAATTGTCAGGTATTAAATACCCCCAGGACTCGATAGCATGAAAGTAAAGCATGGCATGATCATAATAGCATAACAATAGTCAATTGTTAACAATGCTTTCATTTAGACATTTCATCAAAAATTTGGAGGTTATGGACTTGTACATGGATGAGAACACATGGTAACATGTCATGATTACCCTATTCAATTTGCTTGAGCATTCTATCAAGCACCTAGAGATTAATACTTGTACATGGGAATATCTTAAAACATGGGAGCATAGCATGGTTTCATAACCAACCCGCGAATTGGGAAAATTACATGAAATTCACTTGAAATAGGACATGGGCATTTCATCACAATATGTAAGGATCAAACATGTGGGAAAACATGAACTTAAAACATGGAAATATTTCTAATTATCTTGAATATAGGATCCACTATAAAATTGAACTAAAACTCTAAGGACATGATATGTAAGCCTTTGTTCAAAATTATTCTTGTAGGCATTTCATCAAACAGTTGTAATTCATGGTTTAGGCTAAGCATGGGAATAGTTAAAATAGTAATAATAGCATGATTCCACCTCTAAAATCACCAATTAGAGTGTAAATTTAGCAAACAATACCATTCAAACATGCGAGGTTTAATATCACCCACAATTTCATAGAAACATGATATAGGCTTGTGAAAATTTATAAACAAAATTCATGGAAACATGTAAAGATTATGACTTTAAACTTGAAATTTAGGTTTTGGGCTCCATGGGTGAAAGAGGACCCATGGATTAACTCCCACATACCTCAATTTTTCTTGAATTATGAAGAAAGCTTGAATCTTTGAATCTTGAATGATGAACTTGTGAAAGAAACTTCATTCTTGATTTTTTCTTGAAGGTTTATTGTACTAGGAAACTTTAACCCTTGGATTCTTGAAGAAATATTGAATTCAAAACTTAAATCCTTGAGTTCTTGAGAGAAAAGTTGAACTTTGTTCATGGTGGAAAAAGAGGAGGGTTTACGTGAGTTTTGATGATGAAAAATGGGCAAGTAATGACCTTTGGGGTGTTATAAATCATCTATTGGACGTTTGGGGTTGAGAGAAAAGGACCAAAGTGCCCCTTGACCATTAAGAAGCTAAAATCATGGGGGAATAGCCCCCGCGCCGTGACCCCTAGTTGGGTCAAGTAGCCCTTGCGACGCGAATCCTATTTGGGTCAAGCAGCCCTCACGTTGCAAGGCTATCGTGACCGCTTATTGCCTCACATGAAAAACTGCATAACCTTTGGCTCGAGTATCGAATTTTGGCAATTGGTATCGTTGGAAAAATAATTCAACTATCTACAATTTTGTGGATCTTGAGATGAAAAATTCTACGTATACAAAAAGTTATACACGTTTAAAGTTGACCTTTGTAGAATCGAATATAATACTTTTGGCGAATCAAAGGATCTTAGCTCAACTTGGCTCTAAATGATTTCTATGAATATTTTTAACCTCATGAGCATTTCACACACTAGTATAAGGATCATGAAACTTATATTCACATGAGAATCACTCGAATTGTAACTTATACATGTAAGAACGATGGTTCAAAGACTACCCCAAAAATGCAGGGTATTATATTATCTCTCCTTTGGAAACATTCATCCTCGAATGAGACTTTTTAGACTGAGAGTACTGTACAAAGGTAAATGAGATCATATTCTGAACATAATTGACTTGGAACATGATTTCATATCTGATTCTGAGCATGATACATGGACTGAACTGGTTTCATAAATACATGCACTGACATGAGAATGGTCATAAGGCTTAGATAGAAATGGGAGAGTCAACTTATGAGTAAACATCACTTCACGATAGATTTTGTTTTGTGAGAAAGATATAAAAGATTCATTACATGAATACTCTGGGTATTACATACATCTCCCCCTTGGGATCGTTCATCCCCTGAATGATACCGATTTAGCTGAAATACTAAGGGAAGATTGATCTTACAGACTGAATCAATACTGACTATCTAGAATCTAAATATTATGCCTGACGTATGAACTGAACTGAATTTATGACTTGCATGGTCATGAATGAATTACCCCATGAATAGGAAAGATGGGAAATCATAGAAACTTGTCCATCTGACTACTAGACTGGATTGTTGTCTATACATGCTGAATTATACTAAAAGCTTATACTCAACTACATATTCTACTTCAAAACTGAACTTTATATGAGGCTACTTAAAATATTCACATGGGCACTAAAAGGTTAGTTCATGAGGACCTAAAAAATGAAAGAATAACTTTGACACTCAACTAAGTCCTAAGGAATAAAGTATCAATGACATGAATTTGTCAGAGAGTTCTGAACTAAGGAAATACATGGTATAAACTAAATTTTGCTGATTATTATGAGTGTAGCATGAGTATCCTGATTTAAACATACTGTAAAGCATGAGTACATGAGTCATGATTTGCATGACCTAAGTTTGGAGTTCATGATTTCACAAAATATGATTCATTGTGATAAGTGAACTAGAACTCCTCATACTAGGAACTAGAAATGCATACGATTCTATGGAAAGTGTGTGAATACGAGCTGGGTTCATAGAATTGAAATGTAAAGCATGTGTAGGTATTATGATGACTGAAGTAAAAAACTGTGCACTGGGATAAGAATGGGTTGGGAATCATCCTCCCTTACTGCTTTTCTGCACATACTGGCACTACTACTAGGGTCTGAGAGCCTGACTTGGTCACTTGTTCTATCATATACCCCTTAGCTTTAAGCCATCATCTTAAGTCTGTGACCACTTTACTAAACTCTAAACTGAACTGCAATCACTTTAATCTACAGTATGGGGTATAATAATACACATGAATACTAAACTCCTATAGGAAATACTATACTTAACTTTCTTTAACTTCTACAATCATCATCATACAACATCTCAAAAAAACAAACTTAAGTTCTTCCATACACTGTTCAAGCCTATTGATTCACCTTTCATACAACTAGCCCCTTGAATAAATAATCTGCTCAATCTGAATAACGCATCCCAACTCTACTACTGATAAACCTTTGGGTTCATACTTCTAACTCTAGATCACATACTGAAAAAAGGTTTTGAGAAGAAATCTAAAAGCACATCTAAATTTGTCTTAATGCATGATTTTCATGAACATGAATGAAATATTTCAAACGTTAGGACATAAGGGCACTGATGGGATACTTTCTAAGCTAACATCCAATCCCATAACTATCTGTAGGGACTGGATAAGGAAACACTATCTGTAAGGACTTAAGCTTCACTATTTCTGTCACCTCAAAGCTAAAAACAAGTTAGCATGAATAGTGCAAGATGAGGATCTGCATAAATTTCTTAGATCATACTTCTACTGCATGATCTGAGACTTAAAAGAAGGGAAATAATTGCTAAATGCCTTGTGGCCTCTCAAATAAAAGTACAGACGTCTCCATACCATCCCATAAGACTCTACTAGACATCGCCTCATAGACACCATAGGACACTTGAACTCTGTGCTCTGATACCAAGTTTGTAACGCCCCAAAAATCTGTTTCGAGATGTCACACGGTGCTTGGAACCACAAGTGATCTCAAGCTAATCCATGAGCTGGTATACTGTTAAGCAACTGAATTATAACATAATAAATAGCCATTCTGTTGTGCGGAAATATAATCATACTAAATATCTAAAATAAATACAATACTGATAAAGATTTACAATTAGATAAATCAGAAGGATAAAATTGAAATATACATAATTGACTCTCACTGACATTTATGAAGCCTCTACTATACTGACTATAGATAGTTGGGACATTCCTACAACTACCACTAATCAATACACATGGAAAATAAATAAACTATACATGAACTAAAACTGTTTAAAATTTTCAAAGTAGGAGAACTCATCACCTGCTAGCTAAAATCTGATCTGTCTGGTCGTGATGTGTGGGCTACAACTGGTACCTATATTATGAGAAATGTATCCACACAGATGTATATGTGGATCAGTACTTCTAGAATATACTGAGTATGCAGGGGTGAATGCAATAATTAAAATTGATTTTATACGTAATCATAAAACATGCATGCTAAGTGTAAGTAGACTCACCAATAGGATGGAATAAACAAAAACTGAAATATCTTAAAGCATGAGTGACAAACATTCTCTGATAAGATGGTGAATCTCTATACTTAGTTTCTGTAAAACTCTACTATAATAATATAAGTACAACTGAAGCTGAATACTAGGCATGTAGAACTGGACTATACTTAGTTTGAATAACGGGAAATAAACTATAGAGTATCATCCATATGAGAAAGGGACTGCCTGAGTAACATGAGGTAACTTAGCATGAATTTATGAAGGCTGTATTATCTGAGAATGCAAGACCAAGCGCATAACATAATTCTAAAATAGTCTGTAAAATAAGGTACTAGAATACTGATAACTGTATGCGATGGTCAAGCAAACTTGAAATTAAACTGATGTGATTACCCGATTAGAACTGGGAGTGAGACTGTAACTAAGACTGTAACTGAGACTATATTTGAGACTATAACAAAGACTATATACTGAGTTCTGATAACGGATTAATCGATATCTGAGTTTACTGATACTGTATCAGTAATAAATGGGAGACTATATCTGATAGTCCTATTTCTGTGGAACTATTCTGAGTTCCATACTAAGCTGAGTGACTGCATTTGACATTCCTGAATTTGTAGAACTGAACATAGTTCTGTACTGAGTCTAAAACCGAAACTATGGGAAGTAATCATCTAACCGATATGCCTCTCTCTAAATTAATTGGTGTCCAACCTGTAACCCTAGATGGAAGGGTGTCAGTGCCATGCTACGGGTAAAGACAACTAAAAAGATACCCTCATCTAGCAGGTACTCTAATGAGAATGGTGGAATCCTCAACTGACAGATTAAAATACCTCATATACCCTAATCTGGCAGGTTTGATGTCTCAACCTACGCTGGATTGGCAGTTTTGGAATGCAAGAATTGCTTCTAAGGATCACACCCTCTACTGGAAGGTGTGTCCCCATCCTTGGGTTCACTCGATGCTGAATCCTACTCCTAACTGAATAGACACTGAACCAATTTCCTAGTTCACACTAGGCTTGACTGAACTATTACTGATCGTACTATTTAACTGAGCTGAACTAATTTCACTGAGTTCCATTGACTAATGGAAATACTACTGAATTTTTTTAACTAACTGAATACTACAGAGGTCTGAACTGAATACTGAATATTACCCAGGTCTGAACTGAATACTGAATACTACTGAGGTCTAAATTGAATACTGAACTAGACTGGACTGATACTGAGTTTACTGAATTTTCTTGAGTTCTGTAACTAGCTGAGTTCTATAGTGTTCTGTAACTGACTGGGGATACTACTGATCATGACATAACTAAGACTATTGTGTAACTGACACTGGCTCTAGGTAAGAAGCTAAATTGTCGGGTATTAAATACCCCCAGGACTCAATAGCATGAAAGTAAAGCATGGCATGATCATAATAACGTAACAATAGTCAATTGTTAACAATGTTTTCATTTAGTCAAACACTTGGAGGTTATGGACTTGTACATGGATGAGAACACATGGTAACATGTCATGATTACCCTATTCGATTTACTTGAGCATTCTATCAAGCACATAGAGATTAATACTTGGACATGGGAATATCTTAAAACATGGGAGCATAGCATGGTTTCATAACCAACCTGCGAATTGGGGAAATTACATAAAATTCACTTGGAATAGGACATGGGCATTTCATCACAACATGTAAGGATCAAACGTAGGGGAGAACATGAAATTAAAACATGGAAATATTTCTAATTATCTTGAATCTAGGATCCACCATGAAATTGAACTAAAACTCTAAGGACATGATATGTAAGCCTTTGTTCAAAATCATTCTTATAGGCATTTCATCAAACAGTTGTAATTCATGGTTTAGGCTAAGCATGGGAATAGTTAAAATAGTAATAATAGCATGATTCCACCTCTAAAATCACCAATTAAGGTGTAAATTTAGCAAATAATACCATTCAAACATGTGAGGTTTAATATCACCTACAATTTCATGGAAACATGATATAAGCTTGAGATTTATGAAAATTTATAAACAAAATTCATGGTAACATGTAAATATTATGACTTTAAACTTGAAATTTGGATTTTGGGCTCCATGGGTGAAAGAGGACCCATGGATTAACTCCCACATACCTCAATTTTTCTTATATTGTGAAGAAAGCTTGAATCTTTGAATCTTGAATGATGAACTTATGAAAGAAACTTCATTCTTGATTTTTTCTTGAAGGTTTATTGAACTAGGAAACTTTAACCCTTGGATTCTTAAAAAAATATTGAATTCAAAACTTAAATCCTTGAGTTCTTGAGAGAAAATTTGAACTTTGTTCATGGTGGAAAAAGGGGAGGGTTTACGTGAGTTTTGATGATGAAAAATGGGCAAATAATGCACTTTGGGGTGTTATAAATCATCCATTGGACGGTTGGGGTTGAGAGGAAAGGACCAAAGTGCCCCTTGAACCTTAATAAGCTAAAATCATGGGGGAATAGCCCCCGCGTTATGAACTCTATTTAGGTCAAGTAGCCCTCGCGATGCGACTCCTATTTGGGTCAAGAAGCCCTCACGTCGCGAGGCTATCACGACCTCTTATTGCCTCACATGAAAAACTACATAACTTTTGGCTCGAGTATTGGATTTTGGCCAAATTGGTATCATTGGAAAGCTAATTCAATTATATACAATTTGATGGGTCTTGATCTAAAAAATTCTATGCATATAAGAAGTTATACACGTTTAAATTTGACCCTTATAGAATCGAATATCATACGTTGGACGAATCAAAGGATCTTAGCTCAACTTGGCTCTAAATGATTTCTATGAACATTTTTAACCTCATGAGCATTTCACACACTAGTATAAGGATCATTAAACTTATATTCACATGATAATAACTCGGATTGTAACTTGTACATGTAAGAATGACGGTTCAAAGTCTAGCCCAAAAATACAGGGTATTACACTTACATTCAAGCTATGAACTTTACATGTTTTGATGAAACACCCATGTCCTATTTCAAGTGAATTACATGTGAATTCCCCAATTCATGATTTTAGTTATGTAATCATGCTATGCTCTCATGTTTTATATATTCCTATGTCCAAGTTTATGATCCCCATATGTTTGATGAATTATCCCATGTTAAAGCCTTAATTGACAATTTTTAATATTGAATTCATACTATTACTACATGTCTAAAACTATCCCCATGCTTGGTTTAAACCATGAATTGCAAGTGTTTGATGAAATACCCAAGTGATGGGTTTCTTTAAATAATGACTATTTATCATGTCCTCAAAGCCTTAGTATGGTCTTGGTTTTATTATTATCGAGTCTTGGGGGTATTCAATACTCGAAAATCTAGTAGCTTCAAAATAGTCTCAGTAAAATCATGAACAGTAGTACTCAGTCAGTTATAGAACTCAGTGAACTCAGTCCAATTCAGTCAGCCAACACGATCAGTAACAGTTCAGTCAAGCCTAGGACAGTCTAGTGTTCAGTTTAGTGTCTATTAGTTGGAGTAGGATTCAACACCGAGCAAACCTAGGGATGAGGGCTTACCTTCTAGTAGAGAGTGTGATCTTTAGTAACAGTCCCTTAGTTCTAGAACTATGTAGCCAACGTAGGTTGAGATATCAACCTTCCAGTTGAGGGTTGATAAGATGTTTACCTGCCAGGTGAGGGTAACACCGTTCTTAATAGGGAACCTACCAATAGAGGGTGACCCTTAGTCTTTCGAGAAGACATTCAGTGGATCCATACAACCAGTGTTAGTACCCGTGGCATGGTACTGACACCTTCTAACTGGGGTTACAGGTTGGACCCTAATCAGTTCAGAGAGGGGCATGTCAGTTAGATGAACACTCCTATAGTTACAGTTTTAGCTTCAGACTTAGTATGGAACTTAGTTCAGTTCTACAAAATTAGGACTAACAGAAATAGTCACCCAGCTCAGTATAGAACTCAGTTCAGTTCTATAAAATCAATACTGTCAGAAACAGTCACCCAGTTATCAGTAAGCTCATCTATCAGTTACTCAGTTATCAAAACTTAGTATTCAGTTTTAGTTACATTCCCAACTATAGTCTCATTTATATTTTCAATTACTGTCTCAGTTACAGTCTCAATTACAGTGTTAGTTATACTCTCAATCCAGTAACCAGTTTAGTGATTCAGTTTTAGCTATGCTTGACTATAGCGTATAGTTATCAGTATTTTAGTTTATAGACTATTTCAGAATCATGTTATACGCTTGGTCTTACATTCTCAGACAATACAGTTTACACACAATCATGCTCAGTTATCTCATGTTACCCAGTCCGTCTTTACCTCATATGCATAGTACTCTACAGCTTCAGCCCAGTTATTCAGACTAAGTACAGTTCAATCTTACATGATCAGTATTCAGCTATCGGTCATTTAGTTAATTAGATAAATTAGTATGTTTATGCATTTGTGCTCAGTGTGATTGTATATTCAGATCCTCAGTTTATCTCAGTCTCTATCACATAGTTTCATACCCAGTATCCATATTTTACCATGTCCCAGCATCAGTTCTACTTATATTATTAAAGTAAAGTTTTACAAAAACTAAGTGTAGAGATTCACCATCTTATCAGAGTATGTTTGTCACTTATGCATTAAGATGTTTTCAATTTTCAGATTATTCCAGCCTATTGGTTAGTCTACTTACACTTAGCATTCATGTATTATGATTACATATCTAATCAATTTTACTTATTGAATTCACCCTGCATACTCAGTATATTCCAGAAGTACTGATCCATATATACGTCTATGTTGCTACATTGTTTCATAATGTAGGTACCATTTGTATCCCGCACACCATGATCAGACAGTTGTAGTTTCCAGCCAACAGGTGATGAGTTCTCTTATTTCGGGAACTCCAGACATTTTTAGTTCATGTACAGTTCATTTACTTTCATATGTATTGATTAGTGGTAGTTTTAGGCATGTCCCAGCTATCTATAGTTAGTATAGGAGAGGCTTCATAGATGTCAGTCAGAGTCAGTCATGTAATTTCAGTTTCATCCTGTAGATTTATCAGATTGTAAAGCTTTAGCAGTATTGTATCTATTTTAGATTTTCAGTATGATTATGTTTCCGCACAGCAGAACAACTATTTATTATGTATAATTCAGTTGCTTAACAGTATGCCAATTCATGGATTAGCTTGGGATCAATTGTGGTTACAAGCACCGTGTGACTACTAGGGGGTAGTCTCGGGTTGTTACAATAACCATGCCGAGAATTGGAACCGGTTCTAGCATGCCATTAAAACCTTTACCTGAGTTGTGTAACTCTGCCATCATAAACCACCCATGGGCTATACGGGTTCAGCTCCCCTGCTGAAAGGGCCCCACCGTGAAGCCGCACGATCAGGGAAGAGAACTTGGGATGACTAGTATAGCACCCAAAATATAAAGTGTGGCATCATGCATACGGTCACTAGGACCAAACCTCACATCGGCAAACATGAGTTTCCAGTTTGGATCTCCCCAGGACCTCTACCTTCCACGGCTTTGCTACACACCCCCACCTTTAAGACCAATTAAAATTTTTTTCCAACCAAACCAGTATTCCATTATTATTAACCAAGGGTATTAGTAGTGGTATCGCCATACCAACTATAACTTGTAAGTATTATCCTTAGCCAATCCTTAGAAGGATTTCGATGTACCCCATTTGATTTTCAATTCAACCAAAACTATAGCCACCAAGGCTTTTCAATCCATTTAAAACCATTAAAACTATTCATATCATTTAGGGCTCCATTACCGGGTTTAAATCATGCATAAGTTACATTGAAAAACCAATATTATAGTTAAAGCATTGTAATAGGAATTTTATCAAACATATTGGGGGCATAGTATTTCCAAAACCAATGTCCATTACCAAATAACCATTCCCAGGCAACCACTTTCCCAAAATCTCCATTAATGTATATAAAAGCATAATTAAAACATGGAAAAACCATAACCAAGCACTTATAACCAAAAACCCCAAATCATATTTGAAAACCCAAAATCATACAACATTAAAATCATGAAAACATTGTCTAAAACCATGTCTTTAGTTGGAAGTAACAATGAGGTAAGAGAACATTCCTTAAACTAAGATGATGTTGGAGAGAAATCACCAAGATCAGCCCTAATTTACTCCTTAAGATAAAACCCTAGATTCCCTTGTCCAAGAACTCTAGAGAGGATTTAAGAATGTTTTCGAAGTGTTTTAGAAAAGAATAATAGGGAAATTAACCTCCCAATAGGAATATAAGTGGTGGGACCTCATTAGGATAAGTGGGGAAATATCCATATTGCCCACACTTAAACTGCATTTAATTCCCGTCATAGAGTACGACTCAGCCTTACGAGTTGTACCCAACTTGTACGAGTGGCACCTGCCTCTCGTACAATAGGCCTTCCCCCTTACACCCAACACTGTCTAAGGTATGACACACCAAAACCCTAGTCGTATTCAAGTATACGACTTGTACCCATAAACCTACCCCTAGAAGATTATAATCCAGGAGGTTTGAACACTGACCACCGTATGAGTCCTCGGTACAGCTCATACCCTGACTTACGGCTCATAGTGAGACACTTGTGCTCAGATACAACATAAGTTATCAAGTCTAAGATTAAGTAAAGTAATCAAACAACCTATACCCGAACATACAAATCGTACCACCTAAATCATACCTATTCCAGTAACTACATAAATCCCACCAACCAACACTGGTCAGCAAACGACTGGACCATATAACCCATACCTAAGTGTACGACTCATTCCCTTAAGTCGTATCTTTCCCAGAAACCAAAAAGCAAGGAAATATTTTTAAGGTCCAGAAACCAAGGTGTTTCAGTCTCCCCCACAATGAACATTCATCCCTTAATGACAGACAATGAAAGGGTAACCACACACACGAGTAATTTGTATTATCACATATATTTCTAATCTGTAACAAAGTTTGAAAACAAAGAGGCAAAGATATTAATATTTTCTTTAATAAAATCAAACAATAATGATGTGTTATAGACACATACCTTCTGCATGAATCCCAAGAGCAGAAAACAGATGTAGATACTTGGACTTCATGTCTTCCTCCACTTCCCATATAGCTTCTTCCACCTTATGGTTCCTCCATAAAACCTTAACCGAAGCCACATACTTAGTTCGCAATCGAATAACCTTGCAATCCAAGATCTCAACCAAGACCTCTTCATAAGACAGAGAGTCTGAGATAACCAACCCCTCCAAAGGAAAAATCGAATAAGGATCACCAAGATACTTCCTCAACATAGAGACATGAAATACCAAATGAATGGAGTTCAAACTAGAAGGCAACTTTAGTTCATAAGAAACATTTCCAACACTTTGAAAGACCACATAAGGACTAATATACTGGGGACTAAACTTTCCCTTTTTGCCAAATTACATTACTTCTTTCATGGGAGATATCTTGAGGAACACCTTACCCCTGACCTCAAACTCCAAGTCTCTATGCTTTACATCTGTATAGGACTTTTGGCATCTTTGGGTAGTCTTAAGCCTATCCCAAATCACCTTTACCTTTTCCATAGCTTGATAGACCAAATCTCGACCAAACATATCTGCCTTACAAGGCTCGAACCAACCAATGAGAGATCTAAACCTCCTTCCATACAATGCCTAAGAAGGATCCATACCAATAATAGAATAATAGCTATTGTTGTATGCAAACTCTACCAAAGGTAGATGCTTAACTCAACTACCACCATAATCAATCACACATGCCTGAAGCATATTATCCAATATCTTAATAGTCTTTTCTACATGCCCAACCATTTGATGATGAAAAGCAGTACTCAAGCTCACCTTAGTACCCAACCCCTTCTAAAAAGACTACCAGAAATGAGATGAAAACTGTCTACCACGATCAGAGATAATCAAAGCAAGTACCCCATATAGCTTCACAATTTCTTGAAGATATAATTTCGCATAAACCTCTACCAAAAAGGTAGTACTCACTGCAAGAAGTGAACAGACTTCGTCATCCTATCCATGATGACCCAAATCGAATCATACTAATTCCGAGATCGAGTAAGACCTGTAATGAAATCCATATTGATTACCTCCTATTTCTATTCGGGCAAACAAATCTCTTGATATAACCCACGAGGCCTCATGTGCTCAAACTTAAGTTGTTGACACACCATGCACTTGGCTACAAAATCACCCACATTCCTTTTCATACCATTCCACCAATAGTTCCCCTTCAAATCATGATACATCTTCATCGAGCTGGGATGTACAACATAGTGTGATTCATGCGCCTCAACAAAAATCCTTTGTCAAAACCCATTGATATCCAGAAGGCATAAACTTCCTTGTTACCATAAACTACCATCACCACTGATTTCAAACACCATTAGCTTTTGCCCACCAATATCACTCTTGATTTTCATCAAGATAAGATTCAACACTTGCTTAACCTTAACCTCTGCTCCAAGATACAACCAAAAAACTTTTTTTACCATTACCTTACCATCCTCAGAGTCTAAAAAACAAACTCCAAAATTAGTAAAATGGTAAATATCCTTCACCAATTCTCATTTCTATTTCTCCACATGAGCCAAACTCCTCATGGATAACTGCTAAGAGCATAAAATACCACGTTAGCTTTACCATGGTGATAGTGAAGGCTCATATCGTAGTCCTTGAGAAGCTCCAACCATCTTCTTTTCATGAGATTTAGGTCTTTTTAAGTGAACACATACTATAGACTCTTATGATAAAAAAAGATGTCTACGTGCACTCTATACAAATAATGCTACTAGATTTTCAAAGAAAAAACCACTGCCAATAGCTCCAAATCATGAGTAAGATAGTTCCTCTCATGTACCTTTAACTGCCTGAAAGCATAGACAATCACCTTTACATGATGCGTCAAGATGCAACCAAGACCTACTCGAGATGCATCATAATAAACCACAAACCCCTCACTACACTCAAGCAATGTCAAAATCAGAGCTGAAGTTAGCTTACCTTTCAACTTCTCGAAACTCCCTCATAAGTATCCGACCAAGAAAACTTTACTTTTTTCTGAGTCAATTAAGTCAAAGGAGAAGCTGTTGTCGAAAAGCTCTCCACAAACCGCTGATATTACATAGCCAAACCTAAGAAACTCCGAATGTCGGTTGGACTCGTGGGTCTAGGCCACCTTTTGACCACAACCACCTTTTACAAATCCACCATGATCTCCTTGCTAGAAATAATATAACTAAGAAAAGTCACAGCGTTAAACCAAAACATACACTTAGAGAACTTGACATATAGTTGTTGTTTGTTAAAAGACTGTAATACCACACGGAGGTTATTAGCGTGATCCACCTCACTTTTGGAATATACCACAATGTCATCAATAAACACAATAACAAAGAGATCCAAGAACTGCCTGAAAACCCTGTTCATCAAGTCCATAAATATCTTCAAGGCATTAGTCAAACCAAATGACATTACCAAGAATTCAAAGTACCCATACCGAGTATGAAAAGCCGTCTTAGGGATATCCTCCTCCCTAATCTTAAGCTGATGATACCCAAACTAATGATCTATTTTAGAAAAGAACTTTACCCCTTGCAACTAATCAAAAAAGTCATCTTTCCTTGGAAAAGGATACTTGTTCTTAACTGTTACCTTATTCAGATACCGATAGTCAATGGACATCTGAAGGGAACCATCCTTCTTATGCACGAACAACACTAGTGCACCCTACGGGGATACACTAGGACAAATAAACCTTTTATCTAAAAGATCCTTAAATTACTCCTTGAGTTTCCTCAACTCAGACAGACCCATTCTATATGGAGGAATAAATATTAGACGAGTGTCCAAAACCAAATAAATACCAAACTCTATTTCCTTATCTTGAGGAACACCAGGAAGATCATCTGGAAAGATCTCTAGAAACTCATTTATCACTAGAACTGACTGTAAAGAAGGACCTTTCGAGTTAGAATCAATAACCCAGAACATATGATAAAGACAATCTTTAGAGATTAACCTCTGAGATCTAAGATAAGAAATGAACCTCCGCCTAGGAGCTAGGGAACCACTCTCCCGTTCTATAATCGGTTCACCAGGGAACCTAAAGACAACCTTATGGGTCCGACAATCCAAGGACTCATAACAAGAGTTCAACTAATCCGTCCTTAAAATAACATCAAAATCCACCATATCCAACTCAAACAGATCCATCAAAGTCATCTTACCACCAACAAATACTACACCCCCTATAGACTCTCTTAGCAATAACCGAGTCACTTAATGGGGTAGAAATAGAAAAAAAACAAACACAACCTCAGGATCAAAATGAAT
Source organism: Capsicum annuum (assembly GCF_002878395.1). Lineage (NCBI taxonomy): Eukaryota > Viridiplantae > Streptophyta > Magnoliopsida > Solanales > Solanaceae > Capsicum > Capsicum annuum. Next base: position 220,183,722 of record NC_061122.1, on the reverse strand, counting down.
ACATACAACCACAAATAGGGACACAAAGAAAAAAGTGGACCCTGGATCAAGCAGACAATGTGCATCACGAGAAAAGAGTTGTAATGTAATGATAATGACATCAGGTGATTCCTCAGATTCCTACCGAGATGCATAAGCATAAGACCTATTTCGGCCTATACCGGTACCAAAAGAAGGAGCAGACACCTAAGCCCATACCACTAGGTGCAGGAGCAGAAGATGTAGCAACCTGAGCTTTGACCTCTCCCAAAGTTCCCTTACTAATTGAATAATTCTTGAGCATACGGCCTGGCTGACTATATTTAAAACACTTGTCCCTGCCTTTGTCATAATAGCCTCTATAAATACGACCATAAAATCAGTAAGGAGGGAATGAATAAGCTGACTGACTGCCATTTGCCTGAAATTGGGCACCACATGCCTGAATTATCACCATCTTATGGAAGCCTATCACCCGACTGCCTCGGGTAAGTAGCGCTAGCAGTGGAGAAGAAATGATAACTCTTCTACTTTTTTTTGGCCATTTACCTCTATCTCGAACACCTTATGACTAAGCACCTCACTAATCAAAAAATGTGCTCCTCTTACCCTGCCTATCTCTGAACTCTGTATGTCTTCTCTTTTCAACCTCCACCTACTGTATATGGACAACCAACCTAGAAATATCCATATCCTTGATAAGCAAAGCAGTCTTACTTTCCAAGATCAAATCTCGAGATAGCTTAGAAGTGAAATATCTCATTATCACTCTCATGTCAGCTACAAAATTAGGAGCATACCTTAACAAGTGAATAAATTTCAAGGCATATTCCGTGACAAACATTCTCCCTTGCTTAAGATTCACAAACTCCTTCATCTTTGCTTCCCTCAGCTTTTGAGAAAAGAAACAATCCAGAAAAGCAACAAAAAAGTCATCCCATAAGGAAAACTCCTCCACATTACCTCTATCTCTATCCCACTCTTTGAACTATTGGTACGCAACATCCTTGAGCTGATAAGCTGCAAAGTTTACACCTTCCATATTAATAGCTTGTATCACCCTGAATATCTTCTCCATTTCATCCAAGAAACCCTAAGGATTCCCCTCCACTTTAACACCAATAAAAATAGAAGGATTCAATTTCATAAACTAGCCAACTCTTGTGACCTCAAAAATTAACCCACCTGACACATCCCACTCAGCCTGAGCAGCAATAGTACAAATAGACTGGTGAAATTCAGTATTAGTCACCTTGCCCTAAGAAGAAATAGTAGCAACTAGAGGAGCTCTAGAACAATCAGGGATAGGACCATGAGATCAAAGTCAAACTCCAGATGTAGAACGTTCCCCATCAACATTGTCCTCGAATGAGACTGAAGAGTTTTCATGTGTTTCATATCTATGAGGCATGATCTGAAAGACGAACAAACAAGGATTCAGGGAGATTCCTGGATGTAGAATCAAAGCTTGAAAATAGAATACCAAGAAAGCAAAACATTCCTAAATTCCCTGTAGCCTCTCTCTTATAAGTGTGGCGCACTACATACCCCTAAAAGAAACTCTACTAAACACGGCTTTGTGGACTCTCAATTGACCATGAACCTAAAGCTCTGACACAAACTTGACACGTCCCAACCTGGGGACTTGTCGTAATTGGCATGCCAAGTCCGATGGGATCGGAGACCACCCCCATTACCCAACCCAACCTCCAGCCACCTACCCTGAGTTGGCTGAATTCCAAACATATAACAAGATAGCGTAACTAACTAGATTACAAACTCTGGGTTAAGTCTATTACCAAGACCGACCTAACTGAGTCTGACTATCCCATACCAACCGTCCAACCATACCAAGAAAAATTAAACCATACATTCGACCATAACCAAATAAGTTTAATTAATAATTAAATATATAATCCCAAGATAAAATATAATGGAATAGTGAGAAATTTTGTCCAAGAAGGTCATCCCTATACCAATGCTAATACTAAGAATGACACCAATATCGATCCCACCCATTCAAATAAATTGTAGTTCCACAAAATCCTGTAACCAAAGGAATACAAATAGCTGGTTAGGACATGCCCCCACCCATAGCAAAAACCAATATCCATAAATAATTTAGAGTATGAAATAACATCCATGAAATAGAGCCTTCCAAATAGATAGAAGTTCACCACTTTAATCCAAAGCTGACCCCCCAAATGTCTGAATGCTAAACAAGAAGAGTAGAACGATCGGTTCCTGCATCGCATGGAGATACAGCTGCCCAAAGATGGGTTAGCAGGTGAACAATAGCATGAACTTTAGGTAAGGATAAAATAATGTATTTTATAAAACCAAGTAAAACTATCAAAATACACACCAACCATACATAAATATATATAACCACGTCGGGAAAGAGAACTGGGTTTAGCACCCCATTAAAACCATTACCTGGGTTATGTAGCTCTGCCATCCTAAACCACCCATGGGCTATATTAGTTTAGCTCACCCTACTAAAAGGGCCCCAGTGCGTGAAGCTACACTACCAGAGAAGAAAATCTGGGATGACTAGTATATCCCCCAAAATATAAAGTGTGACATCATGCACATGGTTAGTAAGACCAAACTTCACATCGACAAATATGAGTTTCCAGTTTTGATCCCTCCGGGACCTCCACCTTCCACGACTTTGCTACACACCTCCATCCTTTAAGCCTATTTAAAACCATTATCCAATCAAACCATTATTCCATTATTCTTAACCAAGGCTATTAGTAGTGGTGTCGTCATACCAACTATAACTTGAAAGTATTGTCCTTAGCTAATCCGTAGGTGATTCCCATGTACCCCAATTGATTTCCAAGTAAACTAAAACTATGGACACCAAGGCATTTTAAATCCATTTAAAACTATTTAAACCATTCATATAATTTATGGTTCCATTACCAGGTTTAAACCATGCATAAGTTCCATTGAGAAATCAATATTATAGTAAAAGCATTGTTATAGGCATTTTATCAAACACATTGGGGGCAGAATATTTCAAAAACCAAAGTCCATTACCAAATAACTATTCCCATGCAACCAATTATCCAAAACCACCATTAATGCATAAAAAGGCATAATTAAAACATCGGAAAACCATAACCAAGCATTTATAACCAAAACTCCCAAATCATATTTGAAAACCCGAAATCATAGAACATTCAAATCATGAAAAAATTATCTGAAACTATGTCTTTAGTTAGAACTAACAACGAGGGAAGAGAACATACCTTAAATCAAGATGATGCTGGAGATAAATCATCAAGATCAACCCCAATTTACTCTTTAAGATGAAGCCCCAGCTTCCCTTGCCAAAGAATTCTAGAGAGGATTCAATAGTATTTTTCAAGTGTTTTAGAAAAGAGTAATAGGAGAGATAACCTCCCAATAGGACTATAAGTCGTGGGACCTTATTTGGATACGTGGGAAAATATTCAGATTACCCTCACTTAAACTTTATTTAATTCCCATCATAGGGTACGATTGACCCTTACGAGTCATACCCAATCTGTATGAGTGGCACCCGACTCTTGTACCCTAGGCCTTCCCCCTTGAACACTGTCTAAGGTACGACACACTAAAATCCATGTCATATGCAAGGGTATGATCGGTACCCATAAACCCTACCCGTAGTAGATTAAAATCTCAAAGGTTCGAACACTGACCACCATAGGAGTCCTGGGTATGATTTGTACCCTGATTTATGACTCATGGTGAGCCAATCATAATCAGATCCAACTTAAGTTACCAATTCTAAGATTAAGTGAAGTAACCAAACAACTTGTACCCTACTTTACAACTCATACCACCTAAATCTTACCCATTCCAGTAACTACATCAATCCCACCAACAAACATTGGTCAGCATACGACTAGACCATACCACCCGTACCTAAGTGTATGACTCGCTCTACTAAGTTGTTTCTTACCCAGAAACCAGAAATCAAGGAAATATTTCTATGATCCAAAAACCAAGGAGTTTTAGTCTCCCCCACTAGGAAAATTCATCCCTAAATGCACGAGTCATTTGCATTATCAAATATATTCCAATCTTTAACAAAGTTTGAAAACCAAGAGGAAAAGATATTAATCTTTCCTTTAACAAACTTAGAAAATAATGATGTGTTGAAGACACATGCCTTCTGCATGAATCCCAGGAGCAGAAAATAGATGCGGATACTTGGACTTCATGTCCATTCCCGCTTCCCATGTAGCTTTTGCAATATAACATTAACTGAAGCAACATCCTTGGTTCACAATCGACAAACCTGCTTTTCCAAGATCTCAACTGGGACCTCTTTATAAGATAGAGAGTCTGAGATACCCAACCCGTCCAAAGGAACAATCGAAGAAGGATCACCAAGACACTTTCTCAACATGGAAACATAAAATACCAGATGAATAGAGTTCAAACTAGAAGGAAACTCTAATTTATAAGCAACATTTCCAACCCTCTGCAAAACCACATTAGGACCAATATACCGAGGACTGAGTTTCCCTTTCTTTCCAAACCACATTACTCCCTTCATAGGAGATATCATGAGGAACACCTTACCCCCAACCTTAAACTCCAAGCCTCTATACCTTATATTTGCATAGGACTTTTTGCAACTTTGGGAAGCCTTAATCCTATCCCAAATCACCTTTACCTTTTTCATATCCTGATAGACCAAATCCAGACCGAACATATCCGCCTTACTAAGCTAGAACCAACCAATAGGGGATCTGACCCTCTTACTATACAAAGCCTGAAAAAGGGTCATACCAATACTAGAATAATAGCTATTGCTGTAACAAACTTTACCAAAGGTAGTTTCTCAACCCAACAACCACCATAATCAATCACACATACCCGAAGCATATCCTCCAATGTATGAATAGTTTTTTCTGCATGCCCATCTATCAGAAGATGAAAAGAAGTACTCAGGCTCACCTTAGTACCCAATCACTTCTTAAAAGACTGCCATAAATAAGATTAAAACTGTGTACCATGATCAGAGATAATCAAAATAGGTACACCATGCATCTTCACAATCTCCTAAAGATATAACTTCGCACAATCCTCCGCCAATAGTGTAGTCCTTATTGGTAAGAAGTGAGCAGACTTTATTATCCTATCCACGATGACCCAAATCAAATCATACTGATTTCAAGACTGACAAAAAACCAATAATGAAATCCATATTGATTACCTCCCATTTCTATTCGAGCAAAACAATCTCTTGATACAATCCACCTAGCCTCATGAGCTCAAACTTAACCTATTTACACACCATGCACTTGGCTACTAAATCAACCACATCCCTTTTCATACAAGTCCACCAATAGATCTCCTTGAGATCATGATACATATTCATCAAGCAGGGATATACAACGCAACATGATTTATGTTCCTCAGCTAAAATCCTTTGTCTCAACCCATCGACATCAGGAATGCAAACCTCAATTTATATCATAGAGTACTCACCACTAATATCAAACACCATTACCTTTTTTCCACCAACATCACTCTTGATTTTCATCAAGATGGGATCTAGCACTGCCTCTCCCTAACCTCTGCACCAAGAGACAACTGAATCAATTCCTATAACATCACCCTACCATCCTTGGATAACTTGCTAAAGTCCACTTCCCTCTTCCCTCTCTTTATATAAGCCCAAGTCTTCATGGATAACTTGCTAAGAGCATCAGCAATAGCGTTAGCTTTAACTGGGTAATAGTGAAGGCTCATATCATAGTCCTTGAGAAGCTCCAACCATCTCCTTTGTCTGAGATTTAGCTTTTTCTAAGTGAACATATATTATAGACTCTTATAATCAGAAAAGATATCTGCACTCCATACAAATAATGCCTCCAGAGTTTCAAAGAAAAAACCACCACCAACAACTCTAAATAATGAGTAGGATAATTCTTCTCATATACCTTAAACCGCTTGGAAGCATAGGAAATCACCTTCCCAAGCTAAATTTAGACGCAACCATGACCTACTCGAGATGTATCATAATAAACTACAAATCCCTCATTGTACTTGGGCAATGTCAAAACCAGAGCCAAAGTTAGTTTATCTTTCAACTTCTCAAAACTCTCCTCACAAGAATCTGAAAAAGAAAACTTCCCTTTTTTTCTGAGTCAAATTAGTCAAAGGAGATTCTATCATCGAAAAGCTCTCCACAAACCACTGATAATACCCAGCCAATCCCAAGAAGCTCTGAATATCGGTTGGAGTCACGGTTCTAGGCCACCTTTTAACCACAACCACCTTTTGCAGATCCACCATGATCCCCTCTCTAGAAATCATATGACCAAAAAAAGTCACTGCGTTCAACCAAAACTCACACTTAAATAACTTATCATACAACTATTGTTTCTTCAAGGTCTATAATACCACACGAAGGTGATTAGAATGATCCACCTTACTTTTGGAATAAACCCAAATGTCATTAATAAAACAATGATAATGAGATCTAAGAACTACCTGAAAACCCTATTCATCAAGTTAATAAATGCCGCTGGGGCATTAGTCAAACCAAATGACATCACCAAGAATTTAAAGTGCCCATACCGAGTACCAAAAGCCATCTTAGGGATATCCAACTCCCAAATCCTAAGCTTATGATACCCAGACCGAAGATCTAACTTAGAAAAGAACATGTCACCTCAGAACTGATCAAACAAGTCATATATCCTAGGAAGACGATACTTGTTCTTAACTGTTACCTTATTCAGCTGCCGATAGTCAATGGACATCTGAAGGGAACCATCCTTCTTGTGCACAACAACAACGGTGCACCTCATGAGGATACACTAAGATGAATAAACCACTTATACAAAAGAATCATAAATTTCTCCTTGAATTCCCTCAACTTAATTGAAGTCATTCTATAAGGAAAAATAGATATTGGATGATTGTTTGGAACTAAATCAATACCAAACTCTATTTCCCTATCCGAAAGAACACCAAGAAGATCATTCAGAAAGACCTCAAGAAACTCATTACCATCGGAACTAACATTAAAAAGTACCTTTTGAGTTAGAATATTTAACCCAGACTAAGTGATAAAGGCAACCTTTAGAGATTAACCTCTGAGCTCTAAGATAAGGAATGAACCTCCCCCTAGGAACTAGGAAACCACCATTCCATTATATAACCAGTTCACCAAGGATCCCAAAGACAACCTTACGGGACCGATAATCCAATAACCCATAACATAAGTGTAAAAAATTCATCCATAGAATAACGTCAAAATACACCATATCCATCTCTAATAGATCCACCAAAGTATACCTACCACTAAAAGATACCACACATCCCCTATAGACTCTCTTTTAAATAACTGAGTCACTTACCAAGGTAGAAACAGAAAAAGAATCTGAGATAACCTCAGGATCAAAACCAATACATACAACCACATATAGGGACATATAGAAAATAGTAGACCCCAAATTAAGTAGATAATAAATGCCATGAGGAAAGAGATGTAACGTACCAGTAATGACATTAGGTAATTCCTCAATTTCCTACCGTGATTCAAAAGCATATAACCTATTCCAGCCTATGTTGATACCAAAAATAGGAGCAGACACCAAAGCTATACCACTAGGCAAAAAAGTAGAAGATGAAGCAACCTTAGCTTTGATCGCTCCCATAGCTCCATTACCAATCGAATAATTCTTGAGCATATGGACAGACTTGCTATACTTAAAACACTAGTCCCTGCTTTTGTCACTATAAACCTAATGAAGATGACAACAGAACTAGCAAAGAGGGTATGAAGAAGACAATTGACCCCTGCTCACTTGACATTAGGCACTCTGTGCCTTGAAAGACGCCTATCAATAGAGTGGCTTGGGTAAGAAGCGCTAGTAGTAGAGAAGGAACTAGAACTCCACCACTTCTTTTTTTGTCCATTTGCCTCCATCTTGACCACCTTGCGACTAAGCATCTCCCTGGTCAAAAAATTTGCTCCTCTTACCCTACTTATCTCCAAACTTTGCTTGTGTCCTCCTTTCATCCTCCACTTATTTCATGTGGACAACCAACCTAGAAATATCCATATCCTTGATCAGCAAAGCATTCTTACTTTATAAGATAAAATCCTGAGATAGCCTAGAAGCGAACTTAAAATCCTGAGATAGCCTAGAAGCGAACTTTCTCATCCTCGCTCTTATGTCAACCACCAAATCAAGAGCATACCTTGAGGTCTAATGAAATTTCAAGGCATATTCATTAATAAATATTCTTCCTTGCTCGAGATTCCTAAACTCCTCTATCTTCACTTCTCCCAGCTCTTGAGGAAAGAAACAATCTAGAAAGACATCAAAAAAGGCATCCCATAAGGACAACTCCTCCACATCACCTCTATCCCTATCCCACTCTTCATACCATTGTTACGCAACGTCCTTGAGTTAATAAGCTATAAAGTTTACACCTTTAATATTAGTAGCCAGCATCACCCTAAATATCTTCTCTATTTTATCCAAGAAACCTTGAGGATACTCTTCCACATTTACACTATTAAAAGTTGGAGGATTCAGTTTCATAAACTGGCAACCCTTGTGGCCTCAGCAGACAACCCACCAGACATATTTGTTCAGCTTGAGGAGCAACCAACTTAGAAATAGTATGAATAGACTGGCAACATTTTTCATTAGTCTTTTCACCCAGAAGAGGACTAGTAGCAACCGAAGAAACTCCAGAACAATCAGGGATAGGACCCTAAGATCAAAGAGGAACTCCAAAATAGGATGCTTCTTATAAATATTATCCCCATATGGGATTGAAGAGTTTTCTTGTGTTCCAGATCTACCAAGCATGATCTAAAAGACAAACAAATAATGATTAGAGGAGATTCAAGGACTTAGAATCCAAGCTTGAAAATAAAATGCCAAGAAAGTAAACTATTCCAAAATGCCTTGTAGCCTCTCTCTTCTGAGTGTGGCGTGCTACATACCTCTAAAGGAAACTCTACTAGACACGACTTTGTGGACTCCCAATTGACCATGAACCTAAAGCTCTGATACCAAATTTACATGACCCGACCTGGGGCCTTATTGTAATAGGCATCCTAAGTCTGATGGGATCGGAGACCACCCATTTTATCCAACCCAATCTCCAGCTGCCTTTCCTAAGTTGGTTGAATTTTAAACATATAACAAGATAGCGTAACTAACCAGATTATTGACTCTGGGATAGGTCTATTACAAAAACCACCCCAGACAAGCTCGAGCGTCCCATACCCATCGTTAAACCATACCATGCCAAACCAAACCATAGATCCAACCATAACCAAATAAGTTCTACTAATAGTTAAATATATAATCCCATAATGAAATACAATAGAACAGTGAGAAATTTTTTCCAAGGAGGTCATCCCTAATACCAATGCCAATACTAAGGCTGACACTAATATTGATCCCACTAATTCCAACCCATAGTAGTTTCATAAATGCCTCAAACAAAAAGAATATAAATATCTAGCTAGGACATGCCCCCAACCATAGCCAAAACCAATATCCCTAAATAATCCTGAGTATGAAATAAAATCCATGAAATGGAGTCTTCTGAATAGATGGAAGCTCAACACTTTAATTTAAAGCTGACCCCTGAATGTCCGAATTCTAAGTAGAAAGAGTAGAACCGTTGGTTCCTACATCGCGTGGGTATACAGTTGCTCGAAGATGGATTATGGGTGAATGCTTGTATGAACTCAGGGTAAGGATAAATTAATGTCATTTATAAAACCAAGTAAAACCATCCATTTGCCCACAAACCATACATATATATAACCATGTCGGAAAAGTAAACCGGGTTCAGTATGCCATTAAAACCTTTACCTGGGTTATATAGCTCTTCCGTCCTAAACCACTCATGGGCTATATTGGTTTAGCTCACCCTGCTAAAAGGGCCCAGTGTGTGAATCTACACGACCAAAGAAGCAAACCTGGGATGACTAGTACATCCCCCAAAATATAAAGTATGACCTCAAATTGGGGAAGCATGACATGCTTCCAATATACATAATACATCCACTTCTGGAACACATCTCCTTATAATATTGTCAGCACATCATCAAAAAAGATATGGCTCATCCCAAAAGTAATGTGTCACATTATGCAGGAATTTCTTTCTTTGATGGAAAGAAAGATTTTCTGGAATGACCTCACTCACAACATAATTTGCAAAATCGGCGTACCAAGGCATTTTCTCCATAGCAACAGCCAAGATCTCCTCATCAGTAAATGCATCATTTATCTCCATTTCATTACTAACTGCCTGCTCACTTTCCATTCTAGACAGGTGATCTGCAACTTGGTTTTCACAACCCTTCCTATCTTTGACTTCAAAGTCAAATTCTTGTAGCAATAACACCTATCTAATCAGCCTTGGTTTTGCATCCTTATTAGCCATCAAATACCTCAACGCTACAGGGTCAGTGTGACCACTACCTTGGTCCCAAGTAGGTAAGCCCTGAATTTCTCAAAAGCGTACACTACAGCCAGGAGTTCCTATTCAGTGACAGTGTAGTTCTTTTGTGCTTCATTCAATGCTTTGCTGCCATAATATATTGGATGAAATAGTTTGTCCATCTTTTGTCCCAATATAGCTCCAAGGGCAACACCGCTTGCATCATATATGATCTCAAACAGTTTTGACCAGTTCGGTGCAACAATGATAGGGGCTTTGATCAGCTTATTTTTAAGGCATTCAAATGCCTTCAAGCAATCGTCATCAAAGAAAAACTTTACTTTTTTCTCTGAAAGTTTGCAAAGTGGATTTGCAACCTTCGAGAAGTCTTTTATAAACCTTCGATAAAAGACAGCATGTTCGAGAAAGCTAAGCACTCCCTTTAATGAAATGGGAGGAGATAGTTTCTCAATAAATTCAACCTTGGCTCGATCAACCTCTATCCCTTTTTTTGAAATTTTGTGCCCGAGAACGATGCCTTCCTTTACCATAAAGTGGAATTTCTTCTAATTAAGCACCAAATTAAATTCAACACAGCATTTCAAGGCCATACTCGGGCTTGCTAAACACAACTCAAAATAATCTCCCACTACAAAGAAATCATCCATGACCACCTCTAAGGTATCCTCCACCATATCTAAGAAAATAGACAGCATGCACCATTAGAAAGTAGTGGGTGCATTGCATAGCCCAAACGGCATCCTCTTAAATGCAAAGATGACATATGGACATACGAATGTCATCTTTTCCTGATCTTTAGGAGCAATACAAATCTGGTTATATCCAGAATAACCATCCAAGAAGTAAGACCATCCTCTTTTGGCCAATTGATCAAGCATTTGGTCTATAAAGGGCATCGGGAAGTGGTCTTTCAAAGTCCATAAGTTTAGTTTGCGGTAGTCCATGTAAAATCTCCACCCAATCATAGGCCTCAGAGGAATCAACTCATTCCTTTCATTTGTAATAATAGTCATGCCCCCTATTTGGGCACATATTGAACTGGGCTCACCCATTTTTTATCAGAAATAGGGTAAACCACTCCTGCATCCAACCAATTAATAATTTCCTTATTATTCACCTTTTACATGGGTGGGTTAAGATGGCACTGGTGCTCGATGGTTGGAGTATAATCTTTCTCAAGTTGTATTTTATGCGTGCAAATGCAAGGGGGAATGCCAATAATAACTGTGATAGTCCATCCTATTGCTCTCTTGTACTTCTGAAGTACTGAAATAAGTGTTTCTACCTGCTACTCGCCCAAATTCGCTGCAATAATAATGGGTAGCATTTTCTTGTTACCCAAAAACATATACCTTAAATGCCCAGGCAGTTCTTTCAATTTCAACACTGGTGGCTCTTTAATGGATGGCTTAGCTGGTGGTGTTCGTCGATTAGCAAGATCAAGATCTAGATTCTTAGGAGCATAAGAGTATGAACCCATTCCTGACAAAGCATAAACAGTCTCTTCGTACTGCTTAATGCATCCACGATTAAATTTTATCAGATCTGCGGCTAAAGGCTCAATAATAAGTTTCTCCTCTATTGACTCCTCTTGCTCATCCTCATAATACACATCAATAATTAAGAATAGGTTCATTTCTTTATGCTACTTCATTGATTTGCACACATCAAAGTAAACCATCTCATCATTCATCCTGAATAAGACTCATTAGCTTTCAAATCGATCAAACACTTCCAGTTGGAAGGAAAGATCAACCCAAGATTATGGGCACCTCAAAGTCCACCTTGCAATCGAGAATGAAAAAATGCACAGTAAATATGAATCTAACTACCTTCACCAACACATCATACAAAATACCAACAGGTCATTTTACTGACCTGTCCACCATCAGGAGTTGCATGTTGGTGGGTGTGGGATTTCCCAAACCCAACCTTTTATACACGACTAGTAGCATCAGATTAATGCTCGTGCCCAGATCACATAAGGCCTTAGCAAATTCTAGAGACTTGATTGTACATGGGATAGTGAATGCTCCAGGGTTGTCCTTCTTTTGCACCAGGGTCCTCGTAGAAATAGTGCTACAATGATGGAGATTATCCTCCTGTTAGTAACTCACTGCTCTTTTCTTCATCACAAGGTCCTTCATGAATTTTGTATACCCTGGCATTTGCTCAAGTTCCTCCACCAATGGTATATTTATTGTTAACTGCTTCAACATCACCGTGAATTTACTAAATTTTATGTCCTCAAATGACTTTTTCAATCTTTGAGAAAAGGGAGGTGGTGGTTTTGGGAGAATTTTTCACCACTACTTCCTTTTCCTTCTCTTTTCCTTTTTCTGGAGCATTATCAGAACCATCCAGCTTTTCAAACTCCACCGGACATTCTTCTTTGGGTTCATTCTCTGCTTCAATATGTCTCCAATCAAACTTTTTCCCACAGAAGGGCCAGGTAATTTATTACCACTTCTAGTGGTAATCTCCATACATGAGCCATCATTCTACAGATTCTGGACAGTGTCACTAGGTAATGTTCCACTCTTCCTCTGGTTCAGCAATACAGAGAGTTGACTCATTTTCTGTTCCAGCTGTTTAATTGTAGTAGAGTACGATTTTACCAACTGACTAATAGAATATAGTTCGGTCTTCATGTTAGTCACACCTGAGTTGGTAGCGTCCACTCCCTTTAACAATTTATCCATCATGTCCTCCATGGACATCTTTTCAGAACTTGTTGTAGCAGCCTCATGATTTTCAGGAGGGACATATAGCCTGCTCCTATCATTATTGCTACTCTAATTTCCCTGCTCCCTATCTTTATAACCAAGATTATTATAATAATTCCGACCTTGATTCCCTTGGCTATTGCCTCAGAAACACCCCTGATTATTAATATAGTTTGTCTCTTCTTCTGGATCAGCATCAACTCTATCTTGAGATCCCACAGCTTTCACCTTCTCAATCTTGCCTGATAGTAAGTGCTTGTTTAGTAAGTCCATCTGTGTTTTTAGGTGAGACATGTCTTAGTCATGCTCCTCGTCTCTTCTGCGATGTTCTGCAGTCATACCCATAGAAACAGTAGGGCTTGCTACCATAGAATCTCTAGTATGCCATGCCCGACTCTATTTGGTAATTCTCTCTAGCATTTATAAAGCTTCTGGGAATGTAAGATCAACAAATGAACCACCATCAATATTATCTACAATTGGTTTTATCACAGAGTTAAGAGCCCTGTACAAAGTATCCATCAAGTGTATGTCCATCATATTGTGGTTTTGAAACTATGTCAGCTTTTTTTTAAATCTCTCCCAGGTTTCATGAAAAGGTTCAGTCGGAAGCTATCTGAAATTACTGATCTCGTCCCTCAATTGTACCCTCCTGTAGGGTGGAAAGAATCATTCTAGGAATGCATCTTTCAACTGTCTCTAGTTGGTTATCGAATCGGGTGTCAGCTCATTTAATTACATTGTAGCCTCCCCAGACAGAGACAACGGGAACAATCTCAAGTGGATTACATTCTGACCAACTCCTAGGTTATCAAAAGATTTGCAAATAGTGACAAAGTTCACCAAGCACATATTTGGATCATCGCCAGGCAGTCCACCAAACAACCCCTTTAGATTAAGGAGTTAAATCATAGTACTCGTAATGCTGAACTTTGCCCTTGGTGCCAATGGTGGATGAATAATTGCACCCATAGCACCTGCTCCATCTATTCCATCATCATCAATTATACTGGATAGGCTGGCGATCCTACCTTGCTCTGAACGGGCAGTTCTTGTTAGCATTACAATGTACTGGTGCAGCTATTTATTCTGCATGCCTTGGGTTACCAGGGTTTAGCAACTCCTCATCTCTCAAATCTTCATCCTCAGGATTTGGATGTCGTACTTGTTGACTGACATTCTACATATTCACCTAAGCTCTAGCTAAGGCTGCTAACCTGTCAGCCTCCTGCTGGTCTGCCATTCTGCCGATTAGTTGTGGTTCTGGATTAAATGGTAATAATGGTCCTTCGGAACTTCTGGTTCTTGGCATACACCATAAAAGTCCTGCAAAAAACAAAAAGAACAAATAAACGTAATACTAGGAAACTTGACTAACAGTCAATTAGCGCACACAAACTTTAATTTACAACCTTATTTCCCGACAACGACGCGATTTTTGATAATGCTCAAACTACATCTCTCATGTGAGAATGTAAGTGATCGTTGTCAATATATAACCTAACTAGGTTGGGGTCAAATCCCAAAGGGAATATGGTGTGAATCTGAGTTGTGTACGCATTAATCAACTGATAGTTAGTACTTTCCGATAAATTAGGGGTTATGAGACTTTAGCAAATAATTGTTGGTCACTTTAGTTTCAGTGTTTGTAATCAAGATTTTATGGAAAACTAGAATTATGTTCACTATGGGTTTTGGTGCTTGATAGATGCTAATAGTGATTCAAGATTCTCACGATATGTAGGAACAACAGATTGTCTTTATCAAAGTTATGCCTAAATGTCTCTCGACCTACTTAAGCATTTAATTACCTAATCCTCTCGGACTTAGGAAATTTATATTCACTGACCAGATTTTACCTCAGGTTAAATAACCTTGTCACATCGTCAACTATTAAACGGAAGTTTGGTAGCTTCCAAGTCCCTGTCAATAATTCACTTCCTACTATAGTTGATTTCTTATCTCAAGCAAATCAAAGCAGGTGTTATATATCATTTGTAACCAATATAAAATAATTAAAACCTCGGAATTATCAAGAAGTCCTATTACCTTTAGAATCTTGAACACTTAGCAACTTACCAAGACCTAACCCTTAGATCCCATAATTCGGGTTAAAGAGATTTAGCCACTCATAATATAATAATCGATAAACAAGTTGAATTCATAATTTGAAGATGAACTTACAGCAACATGAATAGCAACAAGTGTTTCTCAGATTAGATCAAAGTAGAAATCCCAAAATATTGATGATAATCTCTTCAAAGTTAATTGTTTTGTTCAAGCCAAGAAACTAGAGAGAAAATAACAAAATATGTGCATTCCAAAATAGGTTCAGAATCCTCCTTAGAAAACCCTAAACTATGCTTTAAATACTTCAGCCTAAGTATGGAAACAAAATCACAGAGTTCAGTGTTCTTCTCGGATTAGGTGACGACATGTGTGATGCCTTATCAGGAGGCTGACGACTTATCACGGATGTCATCAGCTCCTCTTTAATTTTGACAATTTTTGTTTAAGGCTGACGGTGAATTCTGATAGCTTTTCAAAATTGTGATGACATATCAGACAATGTCGTCACTTCTCCACCTCAGCTCCCATATTTTGTCTAAGGCTGACGGCGACTCTGGCGACTTATCACAAGGCTGATGGCTTATCATATATCATCATCACTTCTTCCAACGGAATCCCATTCTCTGTTTAAGGCTGGCAATGAAGCAGATAACCTATCAGAGTGCTGAAAAATTATCAGGAATATCATCATCCATACTTCTCCTATTTGCTTTAGATTTCAACTCTTTTGCTTCCATCATTGTTGGTTCTCTTGCCTCTTGGCTTTCAATGCAAAATCAAAGATAAAACAATCAAAAACGACAAAAGTTGCTTAAGTCTTTGCAATTATTCTCAGTTAAAAACCTCAAATGTGTTAGCATATGCTCACACATCAACACTCTCAACTTAAAACAATTGCTTGTCCTCAAGCAACTATAACACAACCAAGAGAATACAAAGTACACTCAGCAGTCAACCATCCATATTATCTCAAAACATCTTCTTCATCTGTAAGGTCAATCAATTTACAAACAACTGTATATGTTATTGAAGAGCAAAAACGTGGCACACAGGAATCAAGATATGGCATCAAATCAGCAACAAAAACCATGCATGTATTAAGCTTACACTATCCAAACAAGTTAGCAACTAGCAACGTAACTAGTGTTCCCTCACTACAAAGAAGTTCCACTTCACTTATATCAGACATTACATATGTAACCATGGGGAAAATCACCAGACACTCACTCTCAGAATGAAAATCCAATCAATGTATGCCAAATACCATAGGCTTGCCCTTATTTTCATTACCAAGATTTTCAGACAGATCAGCTAGGTTCACTATAGGTCTTCTCTTTGGCTTGTAATGTAGGCTAGGGTATGGTATGATACTCGATGATATTTAAAGTGACTAAGCCTCCTTGACACTATACTAGCTTCTGGGGTCTCACTTATTAACCTTTTTCTATTCTTCTCATTTCTCTATCACACATATTCAGGATGGGTGCAGTCTATTTGACAATCATTTCTTCCTTTTCATAACTTTTATTTTCTTGCTCTTTTCCACCACACCCATCTTTTTATTCTGTTCTTTTACTCTATCTTTCTTCATACTCATTTTACATCACACACCCTTATGATAACCACCCTCAACTTAGGCCATTTGCCTAAGTCAAGGTGCACAGTGTCCAAGGAGGACCAGGGCCAAAACAGGTTCATTATGATATAAAAATAGGACGGTGATAGGTATCATAAAAAGAAATAGGCTATTCAGGCTCAAAATAGCGATCAAAGGATATTATGCATACAGGGAAGCTCATTCAGGCTAAAGTGGGATAATATCAAAACGGCCTATGATCCTTTCTTTACCCCTATCCTTCAACCTAGGTAACACAAACCGGGCAAGTTTTGAATCCAACATACAAAAGGAACTAAGTAAAATCTCACACGCACTTGGCACACAAGTATATCATAAGTTACTATTTATCCGGTTTATGCAATTGTTTAGCAATGGTTTTCAAGTTACTAGAACTAATACCATACAAAGATGAACAGTGGTCACAATTAGATGCAAAATCACACAGTTAAATAATTAGACCACTTGAGAGGTGTTCACAAAATAAAAAAAAACATGTTAACTGCCTCGGGTACTTTTATTTCTCCTAGTCAACTACAAAATGTTACAACAACAACTCACCCTACACCCTCAACTTAAAATCAAAGAAAAACTGAACTAAGGGCAAGGGTATACCTGGAGTAGATCAAGCATGGGAATCATGGGTTTCCTCCCATGTAGTTCCTGATTTAACGTCACGACATGACTCAGGTGTCTTGATTATTTCAGACTTCATTGAGACAGATAGTAGCAGTACTTTTCATCGAGTCTTTTGGACCAATATAAAGTTTGACTCATTACCCATTTACCTTAAAGGTAAAGCCTTCTTCATTTTCTAGTTCTACTACTCCAGATGAGTAGACTTTACTAACTCTAAATGGGCCTGACCACTTGGATTTAAGCTTACCTAGGAACATTTTGAGTTTGGAATTGAATAGAAGCACCAAGTCACCTTTTTGGAAATCTCGTTTCTCGATCCTCCAATCATGATACTTCTTTATCTTTTCTTTATATAGGTTTGCTCATTGGTATACCCTAAGACAAAATTCATCCATCTCATTCAGTTGTCCCAGTCTTAGATCTACTGCCTCCTTCCAACTCAAATTTAACCTTTTGAGTGCCCATAAAGCCTTGTGGTACAGCTCTAATGGTAAGTGGCATGCTTTACCAACTGGAATGGTGACATGCCAATGGGTGTCTTAAAAGCAGTCTGCTATGCCCACAAGGCATCATCGAGCTTTTGAGACCAATCTTGCCGACTAGCTTTCATCGTTTTGGCTAGGATAACTTTAGTCTCTTGATTTAACACCTCCACTTTCCCACTAGTTTGTGGGTGATATGGAGTGGCTACCCTATGCTGTTTCACCCCATATTTTTCTAAGGTAACTCGAAACACTTTGTTGCAAAAATGAGATCCTCCATTGCTTATAATAGCACGAGGTACTCCAAAGCGAGAGAAGATGTTCTTCTTGACAAAAACAGCAACCCTCTTTCCTTCATTATTAGACAAGGCAATAGCTTCAACCCATTTTAAGACATAGTCATCAACACGAGCTTACAAAAGGACCTATGAAATTGATGCCCCAAACGTCAAACAATTCCACTTCAAGCATCTTAGTCAAAGGCATCTCATGTCTTTTAGAGATCGACCCCTGCCTCTAACATTGGTCGCATTTCAGCACAGACTTATGAGCATCCTTAAAAAATGTTGTCCAATAGTATCTGCTCTGCAACACCTTCCTAGCCGTTCGGTCACCGGTAGGGTGACCTCTAATTGGGGAAGCATGACATGCTTCCAATATACACAATACATCCACTTCTGGCACACATCTCCTTATAATATTGTTAGCATATCATCAAAAAATATGGCCCATTCCAAAAGTAATGTGTCACATCATGCACAAATTTCTTTCTTTGATGGAAAGAAAGATTTTCTGGAATGACCTCACTCACAACATAATTTGTAAAATTAGTGTACCAAGGCACTTTCTCCATAGCAGCGAACAAGATCTCCTCATCAGGAAATGCATCATTTATCTCTATTTCATCACTAAATGCCTACTCGCTTTCCATTCTAGACCGGTGATCCGCAACTTGGTTTTCACAACCCTTCCTATCTTTGACTACAAAGTTAAATTCTTGTAGCAGCAACACCCATCTAATCAACCTTGGTTTTGCATCCTTCTTAGCCATCAAATACATCAAGGCTTCATGGTCAGTGTGGAACACCACCTTGGTCCTAAGCAGGTAAGCCCTAAATTTTTCAAAAGCATACACTACAGCCAGGAGTTCCTATTCAGTGACAGTGTAGTTCTTTTGTGCTTCATTCAATGCTTTGCTGGCATAATCTATTGGATGAAATAGTTTGTCCTTCTTTTATCCTAATATAGCTCCAAGGACAACACCGCTTGCATCACATATGATCTCAAATGGTTTTTACCAGTCCGGTGAAACAATGATAGGGGCTTCGATCAGCTTCTTTTTAAGGCATTCAAATGCTTTCAAGAAATCGTCATCGAAGGTGAACTTTACTTTTTTCTCCAAAAGTTTGAAAAGTGGATTTGCAACCTTCGAGAAGTCTTTAATAAACCTCTGGTAAAAGCCAGCATGTTCAAGAAAGCTAAGCACTCCCTTTACTGAAATGGGAGGAGGTAGTTTCTCAATAACTTCAACCTTGGCTCGATCAACCTATATCCTTTTTTCTGAAATTTTGTGCCCGAGAACGATGCCTTCCTTTACCATAAAGTGGCATTTTTTCCAATTAAGCACCAAATTAAATTAACACATCATTTCAAGGCCATACTCAGGTTTGCTAAACACAGCTCAAAATAATCTTCCACCACAGAGAAATCATCCATGAACACCTCTAAGGTATCCTCCACCATATCTAAGAAAATAGATATCATGTATCATTGCAAAGTAGCGGGTGCATTGTATAGCCCAGCAGTATCCTCTTAAATGCAAAGGTGCCATATGGATATATGAATGTCGTCTTTTCCTAATCTTCAGGAGCAATACAGATTTGGTTATATCTAGAATAACCATCCAAGAAGCAAAACCATCCTCTTTCCGCTAATCGATCAAGCATTTAGTCCATAAAAGGCATCGAAAAGTGGTCTTTCGAAGTCCATGAGTTTAATTTGTGGTAGTCCATGAAAACTCTCCACCCAGTCACAGTCCTAAGAGGAATCAACTCATTCCTTTCATTTGCAACAACAGTCATGCCCCTTTTTTTGGTCACGCATTGAACTGGACTCACCCATTTTTTGTCAGAAATAGGGTAAACCACTCTTGCATCCAACTAATTAATAATTTTCTTCTTATCCACCTCTTCATTGGTGGGTTAAGATGGCACTGGTGCTCGATGGTTGGAGTATAATATTTCTTAAGTTGTATTTTATGCGTGTAGATGCCAGGGGGAATGCCAATAATATCTGCGATAGTCCATCCTATTGCTCTCTTGTACTTCTGAAGTACTGAAATAAGTGTTTCTACCTACTTCTTACCTAAATCTGCTATAATAATAATGGGTTGTGTGTTTCCGTTGCCCAAAAACACATACCTTAAATACCCAGGCAATTCTTTCAATTCCAACACTAGTGGTTCTTCAATGGATGGCTTAGCCGGTGGTGTTGGTCGATTAGCAAGATCAAGATCTAGATTCTTAGGAGCATAAGAGTATGAACCCATTCCTTACAAAGCACAAATGGTCTCTTCGTACTCCTCAATAAATCCACGAGCAAAATTCATTAGAATTGCGGCTAAAGGCTCAACAACAAGTTTCTTCTCTATTGACACCTTCTGCTCATCCTCATAATACACATCAATAATTGAGAACACACTCATTTCTTTATACGGCTTCATTAATTTGCACATATCAAAGCACACCACCTCATCATTCATCCTAAATAAGAGCTCATTAGCTCGCAAATCGATTAACACACTTTTGATTATGAGAAAAGGTCAACCCAAGATTATGGGCACCTCGAAGTCCACCTCGTAATCGAGAATGATAAAATCCACAGGAAATATAAAGCTAGCTACGTTCACCAACACATCATACAAAATACCAATAGGTTATTTTAACGACTTGTCTGCTATCATGAGTGATATGTTGGTGGGTGTGGGATTTTTCAAACCCAATTTTTTATACATGACTAGCGACATCAGATTAATGCTCACTCCCAGATCACATAAGGCCTTAGTGAATTCCAGAGACCTGATTATACATGGGATAGTGAATGCTCCAAGGTCTGCCTTCTTCTGCACCAAGGACCTTGTAGAAATAGTGCTACAATTATGGAGATTATCCTCCGGTTCGTAGGTCACTGCTCTTTTATTTGTCACAAAGTCCTTCATGAATTTAGAATACCCTGGCATTTGCTCAAGTGCCTCCACAAAAGGTACATTTATTGTTAACTGCTTCAACATATCCGTGAATTTACTAAATTTTATGTCCTCAACCGTCTTCTTCAATCTTTGAGGAAAAGGAGGTGGTGGTCTTGGGAGAGTTTTCACCACTACTTCTATTTCCTTCTCTTTCCCTTTTTCTAGAGCATCATCAAAACCATCCAGCTTCTCAAACTCCACCGAACATTCTTCTTTGGGTTCATTCTCTGCTTTAATCACATCTTTAATCAAACTTTTACCCACAGAAGGGCCAGGTAATATCTTACCACTTCTAGTGGTAATCGCCATACATGATCCATCATTTTGTGGATTTTGGACAATGTAACTAGGCAAAGTTCCACTCTTTCTCTGGTTCAGTATTGCAAAGAGTTGACTCATTTACTGTTCCAGCTGTTTGATTGCAGTGGAGTACGAGTTTACCAACTGACTAATAGAAGATAGATCAGTCTTCATGGTAGTCACACCTGAGTTGGTGGCCCCCACTTCCTTTAACAATTTATCCATCATGTCCTTCATGGACATCTTTTAAGAAACTCGTCGTAGTAGCCTCATAATTTCTAGGAGGGACATATAGACCGCTTCTATCATTATTGCCCCTCTAATTTCCCTACTCTCTATCTTTATAACAAGGCTTATCATAATAATTCCGACCTTGATTCCCTTATCTATTGCCTCGAAAACCCCCCTAATTATTAACATAGTTTGCCTCTTCTTTAGGATTAGTATCAACTCTATCTTGAGATCTCATGGCTTTCACCTTCTCCATCTTGCCTGATAGTAAGTGCTTGGCTAGCAAGTCCATCTGCATTTTTAGGTGAGCCATGTCTTGGTAACTCTCCTCATCTCTTTTGCATTGTTCCATAGCCATACCCACTGAAATAGTGGGGCTTGCTACCACAGAGTCTCTAGTATGCCATGCCCAACTCTATTTGGTCATTCTCTTTAGCATTTATAAAGCTTCTGGGAATGTAAGATCAACAAACGAACCATCAACAACATTATCTGCAATTGGTTTTGTCACAGAGTTAAGAGCCCAGTACAAAGTCTCCATCAAGTGTATGTCCATCATATTGTGGTTTAGATACTGTGTCAGCTTCTTTTTTAATCTCTCCCAGGTTTCATGCAAAGCTTCAGTTGGGAGTTATCTGAAGTTAATAATCTCGTCCCTCAACTGTATCCTCCTGGAGGGTGGAAAGAACTATTCTAGGAATGCATCTTTCAACTATCTCCAGTTGGTTATCAAATCGAGCGTTAGCTTATTTAACCACATTGTTGCCTCCCCAGACAGAGACAAGGGGAATAATCTCAAACGGATTGCATTTTGACCCACTCCTAGGTTATCAAAAGATTTTCAAATGAGGACAAAGTTCACCAAGTTCATATTCAAATCATCACCAGGCAGGCCACCAAACAACCTCTTTAGATTAAGGAGTTGAATCATAGTACTCGTAATACTGAAATTTACCCCTGGTGCCAATGGTGGAGGAATAATTGCACCCGTAGCACCTACTCCATCCATTCCATCATCATCATCATTGAAATAATACTAGACAGGCTGACGATCTTACCTTGCTCTGAACGGACGGTTCTTGTTGGTATTACACTGTACTGGTGCAGCTATTTATTCTGCATGCCTTGGGTTACCAGGGTTTAGCAACTCCTCATCTCACAAATCTTTATTCTCAGGATTTGGATGTCGTACTTATTGACCGACATTTTGCACATTCACCTGAGCTCTTGCTAAGGTTGCTAACCTGTCAGCCTCCTGCTAGTCTGCCATTCTGCTAATTAGTTACGATTCCAGATTAAATGGTAATGATGGTCTGCCAGAACTTCTGGTTCTTGGCATACACCACAAAATTCCTGTAGAAAAAAAACAACAAAAAAACATAAAACTTGAAAACTTGACTAACAGTCAATTAGCGCACACAAACTTTAATTTACAACTATATTCCCCGACAACGGTGCCATTTTTGATAATGCTCAAACTACACCTCTCATGTCAGAATGTAAGAAATCATTGTCAATATATAACCCAACTAGGTTGGGGTCGAATTCCACAGGGAATTTAGTGTGAATCTGAGTTGTATGCGAGTTAATCAACTGATAGTTAGTAGTTTCTGGTAAATTGGGGGTTATGAGAATTTAGCAAATAATTGTTCGTCACTTTAGTTTCAGTGTTTATAATCAAGAGTTTATGGAAAACCAGAATTATGTTCACTATGGGTTTTGGTACTTGATAGATGCTAATAGTGATTCAAGATTCTTAGGATAGGTAGGAACAACAGATTGTCTTTATTGAAGTTATGCCTAAATGTCTCTCGACCTACTTAAGCATTTAATTACCTAATCCTCTTAGACTTAGGGAATTTATATTCACCGACCAGACTTCACCTTAGGTTAATTAACCTTGTTGCAGTGTCAATTATTTAATGGAAGGTTGGTAGCTTCCAAGTCCCTGTCAATAATTCACTTCCTACTATAGTTTATTTCTTATCTCAAGCAAATCAAAGAAAGTGCTATCTATCATTTGCAACCAATAGACAATAATTAAAACCTCAGAATTATCAAGGAGTCCTATTACCTTTAGAATCTTGAACACTTAGCAACTTACCAAGACCTAACCCTTAGATCCCATAATTCGGGTTAAAGGGATTTAGCCACTCATAATGTAATAATTGATACTACAAGTTGAATTCATAATTTGAAATATGAACTTACAGCAAGATGAATAGCAACGAGTGTTTCTTAGATTAGATCAAAGTAGAAATCCTAAAATATTGATGATTATCTCTTTAAAGTTAATTATTTTGTTCAAGCCAAGAAACTAAAGAGAAAATAACAAAATATGTGCGTTCCAAAATAGGTTCAAAATCCTCCTTAAAAAACCATAAACTATGCTTTAAATACTTTAGCCTAATTATGGAAACAAAATCATAGAGTTCAGTGTTCTTCTCGGATTAGGTGACGACATACATGATGCCTTATCAGGTGGCTAACGACTTATCACAGATGTCGTCAGCTCCTCTTCATTTTTGACAATTTCTACTTAAGGCTAACGGTGAATCCTGGTGGCTTATCAAAACTATGCGACATATCAGACAATGTCATCACCTTTCCACCTCAGCTCCTATGTTCTTCCTAAGGCTAACGGTGACTCTGATGGATTATCACAAGGCTGACGGCTTATCATATATCGTCGTCACTTCTTCCAACTAAATTCCATTCTCTGTTTAAGGCTGATGATGAAGCTGATAACCTATCAGAGTACTGACGACTTATCAGGAATGTCGTCATCCACACTTCTCTTCTATTTTCTTTAGATTTCAACTCTTTTACTTCCATCATTGTTGGCTCTCTTGCCTCTTGATTTCCACTACAAAATCAAAGATAAAACAATCAAAAACGACTAAAGTTGCTTAAGACTTTACAATTATTCTCTGATAAAAGCCTAAAATGTGTTAGCATATGCTCACACATCATCAGCATACCAACTATAACTTGAAAGTATTGTCCTTAGCCAATCCTTAGGTGATTCCCATGTACCCCAATTGATTTCCAAGCAAACTAAAACTATGGCCACCAAGGCCTTTTAAATCCATTTAAAAATATTTAAACCATTCATATAATTTATGGTTCCATTACCAAATTTAAACCATGCATAAGTTCCATTAAAAAATCAATATTATAGTAAAAGCATCGTTATAGGCATTTTATCAAACATATTGGGGGCATAGTATTTCCAAAACCAAAGTCCATTACCAAATAACTATTCCCATGCAACAAATTATTCAAAACCACCATTAATGCATATAAAAGCATAATTAAAACATGGTAAAACCATAACCAAGAATTTATAACCAAAACCCCCAAATCATATTTGAAAACCCAAAATCATACAATATTCAAATCATGAAAACATTGTCTAAAACTATGCCTTTAGTTGGAACAATAATGAGGGAAGAGAACATGTCTTAAACCAAGATGATGATGGAGATAAATCACCAAGACCAACCTCAATTTACTCCTTAATATGAAACCCTAGCTTCCCTTGCCCAAGAACTCTAGAGAGGATTTAGGAGTGTTCTCCTAGTGTTTTAGAATAGAATACTAGGGCAAATAACCTCCCAATAAGAATATAGTTGTGGGATCTCATTAGGTTAAGTGGTTAAATAACCAGATTTCCCTCACTTAAACTAGATTTAATTCCTATCCTAGGGTACGACTAACTCATATGATCATACCAACCTGTATGAGTGGAACCCGTCTCTCGTACCCTTGGCCTTCCCCCTTAGACCCAACATTGTCTAAGGTACGACACACCCAAACCAAAGTTGTATTTAAGTGTATGACTGGTACCCATAAACTGTACCCCTAGCAGATTAGAATCTAGGAGGTTTAAACACTGACTACCTTACGAGTCCTGGGTATGACTCGAACCCTATCTTACGGCTCTTAGTAAGCCACTCCTACTCAGATCCAACATAAGTTACCAAGTCTAAGATTAAGTGAAGTAACCAAACAACCCATACACAACTATATGACTAGTACCACCTGAATCGTACCTATTCCAGTAACTACATCAATTCGACCAACCAATATTGGTCAGCATACGACTGCCCCATACCACCCGTAACTAAGTGTATTACTCATTCACTAAATTAGTATCTTTCCCAGAAACTAGAAATCAATAAAATTTTTCTAAGGTCCAAAAACAAGGGTGCTTCAGATTAAGTACTTGGAAAACTATTCTAGGGGTTCCCACCTTGCCTATCAAAGGCAAAGTTGGAATCAAGGTTGGGCGGATCGTTATTGTGATAGGGATTAGAGAGATAGAGAGTGTGGATATGATCATTATATAACACCCCATGATCAGGCAAAGAACAAACACCTAAGCTCCGCCAACCCAGATAAATTCAAAACCAAAGATGTCTTTGCAAGAATCTTGATTAGGGTGGAATGCATGGAAAAGATGATTCATGAGCTAAATGGAGATTTTTTGCAACTTAATCAAACCATGGTGTCCCACTATATCTCCATTAAATAGTTGGAGACCCAAATCAGGCAAATTTCCACCTAAATAAATGCTAGGCCAAAAGTGGTCTTTCTAGTAACACTATTATAAACCTAAAAATGAAGCTCAAGTTTTATAAATAGTCGCTAGGAGTGGGAAAACCCTTGGTGATCACTTGAAAGATGATTTGGGTTAAAATATGCCTACGGTTAAGTCAAAAGAAGTGCCACCACAATCTAAAAAAAAGATAGTAAAAAGGAACCGATGGAAGTTTATAAAGAGTTGGTGTAACAAGAGAAACCACAAAGTGATGTGAAGTTACAATGCAAGTCCTCCCCTTTTTTCTTAAAGGATTCAAAGAGAAAATGAGGGTGATAAACTCAAGAAATTTATGGCCAAGCTTAGAAATCTCTCTATCAATATCCCATTAATTGAAGTAATCCAAAAGATCCCGGGGTATTCCAAGCCCATGAAGAAATTGATGTCAAATAAAAAGCTTGTCGAAGGTGACACGATCGAAGTCACCCATGGTTGTAGTGCTATCATGAGTAGAAAAATTACAGTAAAGAAGGAAGACCCCAGAGCTTTTACCATCCCTTGGATCATCGAAACACGTATGTTTGCAAAAGCTCTATGCGACCTCGGTGCGAGTATAAAACTCATTCATTTTTCCATTTCTAAATAGATCAGATTGGATATCCCAACTCCAACATCTATATGACTTTTAATGACAGATCAGTTTATCAAGAGACCGGTCGGGATTTTATTTGATGTTCTAGTCAAAATGGATAAATTTATACTTTTGGAGGAATTCATGGTTTTAGATTGTGAAATGGACCAAGACGTTCCCATTATTTTTGGTCGACCTCTCTTAGCCATCGGAAGAGCCATTACTGACTTAGAGTTGGGTTAAATAAGGTTTAGAGTTTATTATTATGAGGTCTCCATTCGAGTATGCAAAAAAAAAACCCGTGGAACTTCAAGTGACATTGATGATTGAATTTTAAATCAAAGAAGTGAATGAATGATATGGGCATGACCATGAAGATCGATATGTACATGAGAGTGCAATAGTCCACCGAGGTAATGCATGGTTGAAGAATTTTTAAGGGCCTAACATACTAAATCCGCCCTATTCTTACACTTGAGAGGAGCCCATTTCATTAAGGATCTTTTGGACAATTCACTTTTGTTATGTAATAGACTATATATAGTTTATTATCAGGGTTCTTACTCCTTAGTTGATTATTAGAGTAAGTTCTTGAAATATTGAACCACTAAAAGTTCTCTCTAGGTTGAAATTAACAATTCCACCCATAACTAGAGAACTAAATGTGGATAACACTTGTGTTACAATCGTTGGCTTGAAGAGTTGGTGCTACAGGAGGTAACCTCCCTCTTTTGTCTACGTAGGAGATTGGTGATAGTTTGTATAGGTGTTAAGGGTCGTTATATTCTATATATCTTAGGGTTCTAAGGGTCTAGGAACTCATTAGTCAATCTATCTATCCTTTAATATATTGCATTTTGTTTCTTGTTGTGTTTGTGCCCTTGCTTCCGTCTTTGTGTTCTTCTTATTCTAGCTGAGTTAGTAGACTATTTTGTGCATTTGTGGACTATTTTGGGTGCTTGTTGGACCATTTGGTATCATTTGTGCTCTTCTTGTTCTAGACGTTTTTTGCTTGTATTAGTTGCTTCTAGTGTTGGTTTTATTTATCTCTAAAACTTCTTGAGTCTAAATCCAAGTTCTTGAGCTAATTTTCAAGATATTGTTGAAAGTTGTGGATGGATCTTGTTGTTGTTATTCTTGATGTTAATCTTGTTGTGTTGAAGAAGTACCTTCAAAGGGGTTGTTTGATCTTGAAAACAAGAGAAAGAAGATTAGACTTCTTATTAGTCTTGGAAACATTTTCAAGACATCACCAAAATAGTAAAGGAACAAAGGACTTCCAAAAAGTATAGCTACCAAAAAAGAGTGAGATGTCTTTTCAAAATTGTCCAAAAGAAGAAAGGAGACAAGACTACCAAAAAGGTTGTCTTACCAAAAGAGTGAAATTAGGTTAAGACCTTTTTGAATCTTGAAAAGGGATTCTAAGCTCTTATTTGTCTACCCTGTAGCCGAAGCTTCTTCTCCTACTTGAAGAATTGAACAACTAAGATTTGGAACAAAAAATTTTCAAACTTCAACAACATTCCAATGACCAATAGTTGAGTGCCATGTCATCAAAGCTCAAATCCTTGGAATTCCTAGTTTCTCTTCTTTGTTTCCATTGGTTTCAACCTTCTTGACTCTTATACCTACTAAGTTGTGAATTAGTTTTTGAGTACGATCTTTGTGTTAGTGTAATTTTGTGATTTTCTTGGTTTTGAATCGTAGTACTTCTTGGTTCAAGTTTGGACATTACTTCATTGATTCTTCAAAAATGAAATCCATTCTAACCAAGGAGTAGACTTACTCCTCAACTCATCATGAACTACAAGCCAATATTCCAACACTTGTGAAACCAACTGTGAGATGATCAAGTGTGAGAGTATGGTAAGGTTGTTTTTGAACTAACATGTGCTTTGTGGATGTTTAGGTACAATTACAATAGTATCCGAGGCTTCAACCTCTCAAGCCATAGGCAGTAATGTCACCAATGTCATTTTGGCCCGCCTTGACACTATTTCCTGAGACATGGCTAGGATGAATGTGGGTATTGAAAAACTAAACTCGGATGTGGCATCAATGAAGGGTGAAATGTCAACTATTGGTGGGAGGTTAGAACGAGTGGAAAACCAAAGAATTTTCCGACCTTATACCCCTCAAAACACTTCACCAACCATTACCCCCAAGACTTTGCATCAAATGTAATATCCACCAAGACAACCATTAATTGCTAAAAATCAAACCAATCTTTATTCCCAAATCTAAGATCATGACAAGCCAAGCCACCCTCCAATTCACCAAGTCCAACAAGAAGGACTTGGAACCCAAATACCACCCTAAAACCCAATCCCTCCAATCCAAACTCCACTTAACCAAAGACCTCACTATCCATAAAATCCAATCCCGCCACTACAAGCACCACCTAACCCTACTAGACCCATCCATGTGTAGAAATATGGTAGGGGAAGAAAACATAAGGGATATAGGTCATATGATGATACTTACATGAGGGGGGGAAGATGAGAGAGAGGCATTGTGATCTGAGGGATGTTCAAGGACGAGTGGGGAGAGTTGGTCAAGGGAACCAAAACCATGATATAGGGATAAATACCATCAATATGGGGCTTCTAATCTTCAACAGTGAGAGTGATCCTGAAGATTTTCTTGCATAGGAGTCCGTATGTGAGAGGGTCTTCAAAGTTAATGATCTTACCGAGGAGAAAAAGAGTTGTTATGCAATCGCTCACTTTGAAGGTTATGCTACTACATGGTGGGAATATGTAAAATGGTTTGGTAATGTTTTGCTTGAGGGTAATCCCCCTCCTTGGTTAAGGTTAAGGTACCTTATGATACAAAGGTACCTACCCAAGCGTTACCAATAAGAGATCCTTGCCAAGTTGTATAACTTGAGGCAAGGAAACAAGACTGTCGTAGCTTACTACGATGAGTTCCAACAACTCATTTTTAAACATGATCACTGAGAGGAGCAAGTGATCCATGACATTATTTGATTCAAGGTTTGACTGAATAGGGATATCTTCTCATGCTTGATACTTCACAAATTCGATACCATTGATGACATCTTTCAAGCCATTTTAGAGGTTAAAAGGGAGCTAAAGGAGAGATCAGGGTACAAGTTCAAGGGAAAATATCCCTCAAGTTTGCACAAGGATAAGGAGCACTCATTAAATGTCGAACAACATGATGACAAGGCTGTCCAAGTTGAGAACAAGGCTTCCCAAAGGTACCCTCCAAGAAATGAAGGTAAACCGCATTCTTCTTCTCACTCTAAGGGTTTTTAATGCTTTAAATGCCAAGGTTGGGGACATAAGGATAGTGAGTCTCTAGATCATAGAAATATGATCCTAAGGTAGGGGAAATTATACTTTCTTGGAGAGTAGGTAGGACTTGAACCGAGTGAGATTGATGACTAATCTCAAGATAGAGAGAAAGAAGAAGCCAAGGAGCCAAAAGAAGGAGGTGAGGAAGATGTTTAGTCCTGTGATGGTGAGGTTGAAATGCCTAGTTTTATGGTGAGAATATCCATGATTCATAAGGTTTTGGTTGATCCTAGTAAAAGGGAGAACCTTTCTAACACCAAATGCCTTATTAAGGAAGTTATGTAATCTATGATTATTGATGGAGGTAGTTGTGTCAATATTGCTAGTAGTACTATGGTTGACATCTTAAAGCTGCCAACAATCCCTCATGATAATCCATAAAAGCTTCAATTGGTGAATGAGTGTGGGTAATTACAGGTGACCCGACAAGTGATGATTCAGTTAAAGGTAGGAAACTACCAAGACGAGGTGTTTTGTGATATAATACTTGTGCAAGAGTGTCACTTATTGTTGGGGAGACCATAGAAATATGATAGGGCTACCGTGCATGATGGAAGAACAAATAGGTACCCTTTTGAGCACCACGGTCGATGGTATACACTCTACCATCTCTCACCATTATAAGTATCTAAAGTTCATCAATAAGTGAGGGATTTGAAGGACAAAAGGAAAGAGGAAAGAAAAAGGAAAGCCGTGAGAGAAAGTAGTGGAGAAAGAGAGAAAGAAATGGTTCAAAAAGGAAGGAAGTCCTTACTTATGGGACTTGTCCGCAAAGACCCCTTATTTCTCGCTAACTTAGATACTAATATTTTGCCTAGTATCGCCTCTTCTTGTGTGAAGGTTTATGATCATGTGCTTTCTAAGGAGGATACCAAAAAGATTACTTTCTAACACATGCTTGATAATCTCAAGTAGCCTTTCTCTAAGCATCCAAGCTTTGGGACAGAATATGAAGAGTTGATTCAAAGAAGAAGTCTTGAGGGTGATGAAGCCATGAATTTGAGGTCA
Source organism: Capsicum annuum (assembly GCF_002878395.1). Classification (NCBI taxonomy): domain Eukaryota; kingdom Viridiplantae; phylum Streptophyta; class Magnoliopsida; order Solanales; family Solanaceae; genus Capsicum; species Capsicum annuum. The sequence goes on along the minus strand of NC_061122.1, from coordinate 220,152,476 downwards.
AATTCATTTCAAGATGGAGAGGATGATACGGGCATGACCATAAAGATCGATGTGTGCATGAGAGTGTCAAGAGTACACCGAGGTAATGCATTTTTGAAGAATGGCTAAGGGCCTAACACACTAAAACCGCCCCATTCTTACACTAGAGAGGCACCCCTTTCATTAAGGGTCTTTTGGACAATACACTTTTGTTATGTAATGAGCCCAGGACCTAGCCCCACTTTGTGAACTATTTTATACATAATATAAAGCTAAGAAGTTTCTGGGGATCTCATATGAATATGTGTTCTATACAAATGTAATTAAATGAGAAGGGGTTAAAAAGAGACACCCTTCATTTGCTAAATTTTGGGCTTACTGCCTGGTTACCATTTTGTGAAGTTAAGTATCCCAAAACTATTGGTTAGTTACTAATTCTATTTTAACATTGTAGATAAGTAATTCAAAAGGTAGGAGGTTAATTCGGGTTAATATAGGTGTTGTACAATAAGGTATGTAAGGTTACTCCATCCCATACTCGTTAGCATAAAATCGAACACATGTATCACAAAATAAGATTCCAAAGTTCTCCATAACAAATGATACATAATTAGAGTGTATGATATCAAATGTACCTAACAACCTTTTTCCCACTCCCTAGCGAGCTAAAACACCTCATTACATGCTTATTATCAAGTTTGGATGTCTACTTTCACTAGCAAGTTTCAGGAGTTAAACTTTTAGTCAAATAAGATCCATGTATTATTTCAGATCCTAAGAATTTCATTTGTGTACAAACTAATCCCTGCCATATTTTTTTTGCATTAAGTTTTTATTCAAGTGTCTCTTACTGGTAGATTATTTTTCCAAAGCCCAATAATGTCATGACCACCAAATTAACACTCTCAAAGGTTAAATAAGTTAGGTAATGCAAATCTAGTTACATACAGGAGAAAACTCTAGGTTATAAGCCTAGAATGGGCCGATCCTGATCCCATTATATAATGGTGCTTAGGGGAGAAAGCATAGCATGGGCCGATCCCAATATTTATATATGGGTTGCAGCTCAGTGGCGTAACTCTAGCATGTGTCGATCCTAATTTGTATATTTATTGCTAATCAATAGGTTAGTTGTATCATATGGTTTACTAATATTATAAAATGAGAAAGGTAAAATAAAAAAAAGAATGCAATACACATGACCCGCAAGTATATGAAACATTTGTTTATTAGCACTATCTATACACTTTTACCTGACTTCTATGAGCTCTTGTATTGTGTTTATTCATTTTCAACCTTACTTATTTAGTACATATTTTTGTATTGACATCTCTCATGGGGACATGCATTTTATTCTACAGGAATAGGTGCTTCAACCAATACACCTCCTCAATATGAGTAAAAGATATACAACGGCTGTTGGTGAGCTCCAGGATCACTCAGGGCTTTTCGAGTCTGTTATATATGTTTTAGTATTGTACAGTAGTTAAGAGTAATGCGGGGTATTTTCTCAAACTTAACTAAGTATATGTATCTTTTAGAGGCTTCATAGGCCAATGTAAAGTTAAGCATGGTAGTGTATGGTCATTTAGATGTTGTGGTCCCAACAACCAAGTCTTTTATATATAGTTTTATACTTTCCTTCGTGGTTTATTCTCATTGATTCATTATATACTTATTTAGAAGAACCTTTGGTTATCATATTTTCATGCACGATAAGTACAAGGTTATAGGTTTGTGCTCTCGAGCCTTTATGGCTACGAGTGCCTATCTGTCCTAATGGGATTGAGGAGTGATATCATTCTAATTGATTTCATCTAAGGTGTACTCAGGTTAATTCTCACTGCTATGGTAAAGAACATTATAAGGAGTATGCTCAAGAGGCAGAACACTCAAAGAAGAAGAAACAATTGGAAAGAAATGACCACATTCCAGTTTATCAAAATCCTTCACCTAGAGTACTCTCATTTGTTAAGAAGAGATTTCCATCTTTGGAAGTAATATTATCACACAATATTAGGTTGTTTTATATGGTATAGCCCTTGAGATGATCTAAATCACTAACAAGATATCCATCACTAGGTCCTTCAGTAGGAGCGATTATGTCATCTTCTACAAGATACTATACTTAAAGAGAGAGAGTGGTAAATCAAAGAAGGTAAATTAAAACATATTTCACTCTCAAGAAGACAATTAGCAGTTTCTAAAGTAGTTTCAAGAACTTTATTACCTCTATTGGAAAAGCAAGTGACAGGATCTTCATCAAAAGACATGCTCAAGAAGTCACTCCTATTCAATTAATCAATATTTTCAACATCGCCACTAACTTGAGATTCACTAATCACATCACAAACATCCTTAAGTAGTGGACTAGATTTTAAACTAAGTTGATATATACAATATCAATAAGACAATGCACTATCATTCAAAATAAAGATGTCAACACTAGGTGCACTCAAATGGACCTTACAAAAAGAGTCCATTTGGTCATCAATAGGATCAACTAGTGTATCCACACCCTTGACATGTACATTATCAACAAAATGTAAGGAATCATTATTCTTATATAAAGATAATATACTACTCACAGTTTATTTATTTGATGCTTCTAAAGCGTTAAGTTTAGATACTATACCTTGAAGCTTAGAAGAAGGATTTTCTTTACCTTAATTTAATGCTCTTAATTTCGAGAGGTAGGAAGACATCTTATCCATCACATAAATAGATGACGACTATTTATTGGGAACTTGAATTCTTTGACTCTTCGTAATTTAACCTGGAAAGGTGTCCTCTCTAAGTGAAGGACAAAATAAATTTTTTATATTAGGTTGTGTAAATCCCCTCTCCTTACTCCTCACACCATTTCCTTTTTCCTCTCTTAGGTTTCCACATGGAACTCTCTTACTCCTCTCAATCTCTTGTGTTTCTTTTTTATTGGTCTTGGTATAAGTACTACATTTTCTTAATGATTGGGAAGATTTAGTGGAAAGAGATATTTAAACATTGGTCCATGTCACGCTTGGACCATTTTTTATCATTTGGAATTCCATGTCTATCCTTTTGGCACCAAAACATAAGTGACAAAATTCCATACAAAGTATATCATAGTAGACCTCCTCATAGTACCCCTTACAAGAGAACAAGATCTTAACGCATTAGATATCATATATCCATCGATGATATATGATTTACAACTCAACACTTGAGTCATTCCCAATTAATCTATTTTAGAAAGAGTGATGTAGTTTGCATGACACCAATCATATAAAACATTGCTAAAAAGATCAACATTTATTCTATGAATTTGTCTTCTTAGGTCACCATTATAAATCCTTATATATCCTTTTAGAAAATATTGGCTTCTACGGGATCCCTTGATGCAATTCCATGGTATTCTCTTAAACAACCAGATATCATCCATAATGACCAACTGTCGTACTAAACCAAGTGGAAGCACTCCCTTTATGGTGTGCGATGGACTAATTGGTTTTATTGTATTTTCTCAAGTTATGGCCATGGAAAGTAAAACATATTTCCACTACCAATCAAGATACGTTTTGAAATCACACTTTTCTTTGAAAATAGGAAGAGTGACCTTGATAGCATCACTATCCCTATTATGTCTCCCAAATCCACCTTGGTTCCTACATCTCTACATTTGTGCATTAGAATAATACTTATAAGACATAGTATTCCTAGACATGGATGATAACCACTCTCATCTTCCCATTATATGAGTTATACTTGAACTAACATAAACATTCTTACCTCTTTAGCTAGGATAACAACTACCCAATGTCCAAGAATATGTATCTTTGCCCATCTTATGAACATTCCACCATAATTTTTGTAAGGATCCAAAGCTATTGATGACATACCTTATAACATCTTTGTACCAATAAAATGAGAAAACTTGTTATGGAGTGAAATATCTTCATCAAGACTCAGAATTTTCTCACCTTTGAATGCCTCAAAAGTTGTCTCGGCTAATACTGAAGCTCGTTTATATTTTGTGGTCACTAGTGTAAATCAACGATCTCCGTTGGCATGGATTCTTGTTCACTGAAGAATGAACAACTCGATTAAAACAAAAAGACATAAATGAAGAAGTTAACTACGAAGTCAAAACTACAAAAGCACTCATAGAAATTGTAATAAGAATGGAAGGACTCAATATCTAATAAGCAACTAAGTAGGATAATTACTAGTTGAAAATAAGTTTAGGAATCGAGATAATTTAATTTTTAATGAAGAAAATGAAACAAGATATTTAGAACCTTAGATTGGTTGCACAAGAAGTTTGGGAACTCAAAAATTCAACTTTATTTTCTTAACGAGCTTATTAGATCTTAAACTTTAAATTGTACGGGGCTTAAACTCACAATGGTAGTGCATATCATTCCTAGGTTATGCAATTTCCCTCTTAGGTGCACAATGTTCCATAATCTCTCCTAGAACTTGTCCATCTAGATTTTCCTTTGTACGTTCAACACTCAATTTGTTAGAACTTATTATGAGTGCATATGGTCCATCGGCCAATCATGAAACTTCTAAATTTGTACTTTATGGTCCCTCCTTGTACTCCCTTGACCTAGTACTTTCCATTTTAGGCAAATTCTTTGGGTAGAAATATGGACTACCTCCTTTTATTCAACCTTTCTAGATCTAATACCCTTTTCAATGGTTTTATTCTACAATATATGAACATAATGAAGAACACCAAGAACAAAGATGAACTCCAAAAATTCATAACTTCTTTGGTTTAACTTTAAATTCTATGAAATTTGGGATTCAAGCTCCCCTTGCAATGGAGAACAAACTCCTATACTTTTAGACCTCAAATTTTAAGACAAAAATATCAAATTTCTAAACCCGTTTCACAATATGAAGAACTCCATTATGATGATGAACTTCCAAAATTGACCCTAATGGATATGGATATGTATTCTGTGGCTCTCAAATTTCAGATTTGAACTTCTATTAATAAGGACAACAATCCCAATACAAAATCAAATCTCAATTCCACCGAGATCTTCAACCTAGTTGTTCTTCCTCAAGCATTTTCAACCTTCAACAATAGTAAAAACTTCAATCCACTCCAATCAAGCTCAAATCTAATATCTAAAAATAATAAATACCAAAGAACACAATTCGAGTATTGAGAACTCAAACAATGCTAAAAAAACCAAAACTCAAAAGAATAAAATCACAAAAAATGTGTTTAACCATTTTTTGTGCTAACAAAAACCATGACCATGTTCATGGGAATGAATCTATAATGAATCTATAATGTGGTTGTGATACCAAATGATATGAATCGACCCATGAAGATAGAATCAAACTATAGAAAATTAAAGGATAGAAAGATAAAGATAAATAATAAGACACAAAAAAAGTAGATCAATGAAACCAAATGGTATGTAAAACCCTAAGACCCCAATTGAATGATCCTATGATAAGCACATTACTCTTAAAAATTCCTCAAGGAGATCAATCTCCTTAAACCCGTGTTTGTAATGAAGTTCTAACAAAAACTTATATAAGCTTACAATTCTCTCACAAGAGGAATCTCTATTCATCAATAATTATAAACTACTTAATGAAATAAAAAGGCTAACTACTTATAGTTTTGGACTAATATCTTACAAATGGGTCTAATTACAAGATCTATACCACTAGGTCCTTTAGAAAGAGTGATTATGTCATTTTCATTCAATATATTATACTTAAAGAGAGAGTGATCAATACAAGAAGGTGAATTAAAACATGTAAGTTCACTTTCAAAAAGACAATTATCAATTTCTAAAGTAGTTTCAAGCGCATGATCACCTCTATGGGCAAAGAAAGTGATAGGATCTTTATCAAAATACATGCTCAAGGAGCTACTCCTATTCAATTGATCAATATTTTCAGCATCATCATTAACTTGAGGTTCACTAATCACATCATAAATAGTCTAAAGTAGTTGACTAGATTTTCAAGCAAGCTGATCAATAAAATATCCATAAGATAATGTATTATCATTCAAAACAAAGGTGTCAATACTAGGTGCACTCAAATTGACCTTACATGAAGAGTCCATTTGGTCATAAATAAGATCAACTAGTGTATTCACACCCTCAAAATGAACATTATCAACATGATGTAAAGAATAATTATGCTCACATAAAGATAAGTTGCCACTCATAATTTCTTCATTAGATCATTCTAAAGTGTTTAGTTTAGCTATTGTACCTTGAAGCTCATAAGAAGGATTTTCTTACCTTGATCGAATTCTCTAAATTTTGAGAGGTAGGAAGACTTCCTATCAATCATTTCAGTTGATGTCAATTCTTCGTTGGGAACTTGTGTTCTTTCACTCTTCATGATTTAACCTACACAAATGTCCTCTCTTAGAGAAGAATAAAATTAATGGTTATATTAGGTTGCGGAAATCTCCTCGCCTTACTCCTCACACCCTTTCTTTTTTCCTCTTTTAGGTTTCCTCTTTGCACTCTCTTACTCCTCTCAATCTTTTGTGTCTTATTTTTATTAATCGTGTGTTAAGTGTCCATATTTTCTTGATAATTGGGAAGGGTTGGTGGAAAGAGATATTCCCACATTGGTCTTTGACATGCTTGGGACATTTTTAATCATTTGAAATTCCATGTCTATCAAACCATTTGACACTAAAATATTGGTGACGAAATTCCGTGGAAGTACATCACACCAAACCTTCTCATAGTACCCCTTAAGAAAATCTTCACACACTTGATAACCTATATCTATCCATGATATACGATTGATAATTCAACACTTGAGATATACCCAAGTACTCTACTGTAGAAAGAGTGATCTTTTTTGCCTGATACCAATCATCTAAAACATTATCAAGCCTTCAATTCAACAAATATCGATGTTTAGTCTATGAATTTGTCTTCTTAGGTCTCCAGTATAAAGCATTATGTATACTTTCAAACACTAATAGCTTCTATGGGATCCCTTGATGTAATTCCATAGTATTCTCTCAACACTTCTATATATCATTAATAAAGACCAATTTTCGTATTCCTACCAAGTGGAAGCACTCCCTTTATGGTGTACGGTGGTGTAATTGGTTTTCTTGTATTTGTTCAAGTTATGGCAATGAAAAAGTAACTCACATTGCCACTCCCAATCAAGATATGTCTTGAAATCACGCTTTTATTTGAAAATAGGAAAAAGTGACCTTAATAGTTTAAATATCCCTATCATGTCTCTCAAATTCACCTTGGTTCCAACATCTCTACATTTGTGCATTGGAATAAGACTTATAGGACATAGTATTCCTAGACATGGAAGATGTCCACTCTCTTCTTCCTATTCGATGAAATCTACGTGAACTAACATGACAATTCTTACCTCTTAGCTATGATAACAACGACCAGAAGTCCAAAAATTTGTATATTTGCTCTTCTTATGAACATTCCACCATAATTTTTATAAGATTCCAAAGTTATTAATGACATATCTCATAACTCCTTTGTACCAATAAAATAAGCAAACAAGTTTAGGAGTAAAAGTTCCTCATCAAGACTCAAAAAATTTTTATCTTTGAATGCCTCAAAAATTGGCTAAGCTAATACTGAATCTCATTTATATTCGGTGGTCAAAAGTGTAAATCAAAGATCTCAGTCGAAATGGATTCTTGTTCACTGAAGAACGGTCAACTCAATTAAATAAAATGACATAAATAAAGAAGATAACTACGAAGTTAAATTTATAAAAGCACTCAAAGGAAAAGTAATAAGAAATAAAGGACTCAAGATCTAATCAGCAACTAAGTAGGATAGTTACTAGTTGTCAATTAGTTTTGAATTAAGAGAATTGAATTTTGTATTAAGCAAATAAATAAAGATATCCAGAACCTTAGATTTGTTGCACAAGACATTTAGGAACTCCAATTTTCAAATCTCTTTTCTTAAACAAGCGGATTAGATCATCAACTTTAACTTGTGCATGGATTTAACTCACACTGGTAGTGCGTATCGCACCTAGGTTGTGTGATTTCCCTCTTAGGTTCACAATGTTCCATAAACTCTCCTTGCACTTGTACATTCAGATTGCCTTTGTATGTGCAACACTAACCTTGTTCAAGCTCAATTATGATCGTACATGGTCCAACGACCAATCATGAAACTTCTAAATTTGTGCTTTATGATCTCTCCTTGAACTCCCTTAACCTAGTACTTTCAATTTTAGGTAAATTCCTTGTGTAGAAATAAGCACTACTTCTTTTTGTTCAACCTTTTTATATCTAACACATTTTTTTAATGATTTTATTCTTCAAGATATGAATATAATGAATATCACCAAGAACAATAATGAGCATCAAAAATTTATAACTTCTTTGGTTTAAGTTCAAATTCCATAAAATTTAAGATTCAAGAACCTCTTACTATAAAAACAAACACCCATGCTTTTCAACCTCCAATTTTGATCCAAAAATATCAAATTTCTAAACCCATTTCACAATATGAAGAACACCATTAAGATGATAAACTTCAAAAATAGACCCCAATGTATTTCTATACTGTTGCTCTCAAATTTCTAATTTGAACTCCTATTGATAAGGAGAACAAATCCCAATAAAAAATCAAATTTTAATTTCATCGAGATCTTAAACCCAATTGTTCTTCCTCAAGCTTTTTATACCTTCACCAACAGTGAAAACTTTAATTCCACTCCAATCAAGCTCAAATCACATATCTAAACATAATACATACTAAAGAACATGATTTTAGTACTGAGAACTCAAACAAGGCTCAAAAATCAAAAATCAAAAATAAGAAAATAACCAAAAATATGTTAACCTTTTTTTGTGATAACAAAAAACCATGACCATATTCGTGGGAGTGAATCTATAATATGGTTGTGATACCAAATGACATTAATAAACCCATGACGATGGAATAAAAGTGCAGAAAATTAAAGGATAGAAAGATAAATAATAAGACACAAAAAGTGGGAAACAATGAAACCAAAGGGTATGTAAAATCCTAAGACCCAAATTGATTGATCCTACAATAAGCACATTACTCTTACAAAGGCCTCAAGTATATCAATCTCCTAGCAACCCATGATTCAAAATGAAGTTCTAGCAAAAGCTTTTCCAAACTTTAAATTCTCTCACAAGAGTAATATTTATTCAGCCATAATTATAAACTACCTAATGAAATAACAAAATATAACTATTTATAGTCTTGGACTAAAATATTACAAATGTGTCTATTTATTTAAAACAAGCTTCATATGCCCAAGGCATTATTTTTCATCTAAGATTGAGTTGTGTGAGCTGTATTGCACAACTAGCCCTTCATCAAAAAAGTGGAAAAATTATCCTTGACCTCTTTCTTTGCTTACTTAGATCTCCCATTCTCTAAGCTATCTTCCAATCAATACATTATTTAATTAGGAGATCCTTACAAGAGTGCATGAGCTTCAAGCAACTATTTCAAGTGTAACACCCTACGTTTTTGTTCCTTGGAAATTCCTGGAATTTTGCACTCACTACCATAGTTACAATTGGACCCTATTAGTCCTAGGGTATCATGAAGGGCGTTGGGACATGTCGTAACCAAATAAGAAATTTAGTGGCTAAGTTATGCTCTTAGTATGAGTGGCTCACTATGAGCTGTAAGGACTTATTATGAGTCATTGGGTGCAAATTGTAGGGTGTCCATTATTTACCCAATTGGGTTCTATGTTGACTACAACTAGACCCTATGAGTCATAAGGTCTCATTATGAGGGTTACCAGTTGAGTCATTGGTTCAACAGTGTGTGGGGATCCTAGAGACTGTCTTGGTTACAACTTGTGGTGATGAGTCACAAGGAGTTGCGCGAGTCAATGATCTGTAGTCTATGGCGACACATTTACAGCTTTTAAGTTAAGGAATTCTAGACATTTCCCTTCTTACCCAACTTGAAAACTACATCTTATAACCCATTTAGGGTATCATTAGAAATCAGAAACAAACCAAATAACTTCTCAAACACTTCAAATAGCTCTCTAAATTTCCTCAAGCAAGTCAAACTAGGTTTTCATCATGTTGGTCATCTAAGGGCACAAGGGTAAATTTCTCTCCAAATTTCTTAGTGTTTAAGGCATGTTACTCTTCCATCATTGTTAATTTGTTAAAAGTAAATTTTTTAAAGCATTATTCATGAGATATTCATGTTGGTTTTATAAAAAAGGATTAGGATTTTTAATGCTCATTGTTGAACGTTGTTTTCCCATGGTTTACATATGATGTTTCATGCTTTAATTATGGTTTTGAACTTGTGGGTAGATGGGTATGGTGAATGAACTAAGAAATTATGATTTTTCAAAACTTGTGACTTTTGAAGTGATTATGGTCTCAAACCCATAATATGAAATTAGTTTTTAATATGAGAAATATGGGAATTTGTAAAATTGAACAAAAGGGGTTGTGAATTTCCTTAAGTGATATAATTGTTTTGACATGTTGTTATTACCTTGCAAGTGTAGCTTGTATGACGGTACCAATAATGTATGTCTAAATGTGTATTGTGGTTTGATGAATGAGATTGTGTGATAAATATTTTAATTGGGCTTTATTAGGGGTTGTGTAGCTGAGTCATACAAGTGGAGGTCTGAGTGACCAATACTAGAAACCACATTTGCCGATGTGGGAGTCTAATTGACTAGGGAGTTTCGAGTCCCTCTAATTATTATTACATGATTAGGGAGATCCGATTCCCCCGTACGTTACCACATGATCGGGTGCTGAGTTTCCTTAGTATATGATTGGGAGGTTCGAATCCCCCGTATATATATATATATGAGATTATTCTCTGATTCGTGTGGCTACATACACTGGGGTCCGACCAGGGGATGAGAGTAGGCGACTATATAACCCATGGGTATATGTTATGATGGTTGAGATACACAATCTAGGATAAAGTTTTAAAATGCATGTTAAGCCTTGTTTCCAATCCCGACATATGATCTATCTATGTATATGCATTAGATTTTATACATTGGATTGAAACTATTGATTATGACATTATGTTATCCTTATCCTTGAGTTACATGCTAGATTTTACCCTGCTTACCATCTTCAGACACTGTATACCCATGTGAGGTAGGAATTGGTCATACTTCTACTCCTCCTATTCAGTGACTAGGATTCTAGATCAGCTCGTGAGTTGACCTTGAAGTGCTGAGCTTCCATACATTGGAAGTCTATATTTCATGTTTTAGTTCCTTATGTCTTAGACTGTTTAGACTATTTTGGCTAAAGTCGAAGGCATGTCCCGATAATTTATTAATATTAAATTTAGGTTCTTTGTTTAGAAGGATTTGTTTGGATTATTGTGATTATTAGGCGGTGTTAGTCAGTTGTTTGGCCGATCATCGGTCATTGGTTATAGTCATGCATTAAGATTTTCTTAAGCTTATTGCATGCTATCTTGTTATATGTCAGAATTCATTCCGCCTTGGGATATGTTGTGTTTGGTTGGTTAGGTGCACGGGGTGATCTCTGGTCCATGTGGAACTTAAGATACCCATCACGGCCAGGCCGTGGTTTGGGTCATGATAATGATGGTATCAGAGACTAGATTGGTTTTATTAGGTATCCAAGAAATTTGTGTCAAGTAGAGTATGGTTTATGGCTATGTAGCGTGCCACACTTATAAGGGAGAGGCTATAAGGCATTAAGGAATATCTTATCTTTCTTTTTTTTCTACTTTAACCTATAGAGTCTAAGATCTTGAATCTCTCTAACTCCTATTTGTACGCCTTTCAGATCATGCCTACAATAGTATCTTATATCCATGGGTAATATTATATCCAATCTGAGGACAATATAGATATAGCTCGTCCAATTCTAGAAGTTTAGACCCAATCGATGGTTGCTGCTTTTGATTGCCCTGATGGTGCTCCATTGGTTCCCTCTATTCTTACTCAGGCACCTCGACCTGATGTATCTAATGCTGAGTTTCACCAATCGATTCATTTTCTCACCTAGTTAGTGGCCGCTCAGACTGAGCCAGTTTCTTCTGTTGCTCTACCTAGGCAGTTCAGACTGCTTTTTGTAATTCACCTATATCTTTCTCTTTCGATGTTGGATTTTGACGAAATGGGTATCGTTGGAAAGATAATTCAATTTCCTACACGATAAAAAGTCATTTTTAGGAAAATCTCTTTGATTTAAATACTAATCACTTTGGAAGTCATTTCTAAATTTTTTAGAGATGGAATAAGGCTTCACTTGCCATGTTCTAAAGGCTCAGACTATGAGCGAACTTTACGGGGTCTTACATAAACTTAGCATGGGATACGTGTTCGTCCAGTGGATTTGGCTGGATGGGCTGGGGTTATAGATAGTATCCTATTTCTTTTTATAGTCCTCTTTGGAGGCATATTTCTATAAACGAAAGAGAAAGGATTAGACTAAGAGTTTAACTTGAGCTCATGCTCACTCGTACGACATGAATACTGAAAGAATGGAAACTTTTCGTAAAACATCTTGTAGCCTTCTGTCCATAAATATGGCACACAACACACCCATGCTTAAGACTCTACTAGATGCGACTTTTAGACTTCATAGGACTCTATTGAACTTCAGGCTCTGATAATAAGTTTGTAATGCCCTGAGTCTGTACCCTAGATGCTACACAATGCTCATAATCCCTAAGGACCACAAGCTAACCCATGACCGGTAACTGTTGCAATATCTGAATAATAATATGGTAAATATGCAGAAAATAGGTGGAAAACTGGACATAAGGTTCAATACTATAATTAATACTGAATATGATATCACAATACCAAAACTGAACATCAATACTGAAAACTGAACAACTGTCTAAAAATACTCTAGTCTGAAAAGGCTCTAAACTGTCTGAACTGTGGAGTTGATGGGATAAGTCCCCAACTAACTCCAACTACTGAAAATGAACTGAAATACTAAAATAAATAATCATGGCCTAGAACTATGAGGACTCACCACTAACTCTATATACTGAAAATCTGAACTGCTAAGAGTGCTCAGGAGCCTATGCATCTGAACCTATGATATAAGATATCATAGTGCAAAAGAAAAACATGCGTCAGTATTTTGAATGTACCAGTATGCTCAGTGAGGTAGGCTGAAATGCATGGGTTCATACGCATGAACAATACTAACTGAATATCATGAGTATGACTGAATGAGAGTACATACATGAATATGTAAACTTTACTAAAATCGTAGTAACACTGAATACTAAATCTAAATACTTATTAACTGATATCTGAGTATATTGATACTGAATTACTGGTAACTAAATGACTGTATCTGACAGTCTTGATTCTGTAGAACTATACTGAGTCTCGTACTAAGCTGAGTGATTGTGTCTGACAATCCTGAATCTACGTAACTAAACTGAGTTCCATACTGATACTGAATCTGAAACTAAAACTGTGGGAAGTAACCATCTAACCAACATTCCCCTTCTCTAATTGATTTGGGGTCCAACCTGTAACCCCAATTGGACGGGTGTCAATACCGTGCCACGAGTAAGGACAAGTGCTGAGTCACCCTCATCTGGCAGGTGATCTGAATGAGAATGGTAAAACTCTCAACTAGTAGGTAGATCACCTCATCAACCCTCAACTAGTAGGTTGATGTCTCAACCTACGCTGGCTACGTAGTTCTGGAACACAACTGCTTCTAAGGATTTCACCCTCTACTGGCAGGTGATTCCCCATTCTTGGGTTTATTCGGTGCTGAATCCTACTCCTAATTGAATAGACACTGGACTGAGTTCTAAACTATACTAGGCTAAACTGAACTGTTACTGATCGTACTGTATAACTGAACTAAACTAATTTTTCTGAACTGAGCCATACAGATTTTGAGTTCACTGAGTTTTACTAAGTTCTGTAACTGGCTGAATTCTACTGATCAAGACATGACTGATTCTACTCTGTGACTAACCATGGCTCTAGACAAGTAGCTAAATTGTCAGGTATTAAATACCCCAAGGACTCGATAGCATAAACTTAAAAGACATGGCATAATCTTGAGACATGGTAACTACTACTTAGTCATCATTCATTCATTTGGGCATTCAAGCAAACACTTGCATGACATGAATTTGCATACATGCTAACATGATATAATTTCACTATTCCACTCACATGGACAATTCATCAAACACTTGTGGTGCAAAATATATGCACAAAATACTAAAACAACATGTTGGCATCGTGATGCAATTCCAAATACACAATTCCAAGAGTTTCAACATGAATTCACATAATAAAGCACACATATCAATTAACTCTACATGAATCTTGTAGTAAATCATGAAATAGAAACCCAATTAAGTAATATCATGAATACACTTTAATTCAAATCATGTAATCATGAAATCACTCTACATGAGTTTTAAAAGAGTTTCTTGGACTCCAAGGGTGGAAGGAACCTTTGGATGAACACTTCACATACCTTAGTTGGTGAATTCTGGAAAATTAATGGTGAAATCTTGAGCCTTGAATTTGAATTTAATTCACAGAGGGTTTTTGTTTTGGAGCAATTTGTGAAAGAATGATTATATTTTACTAAAAGGGGGCTAAATTTTGTGTTATAGGGGTTGAAGGGCGTGGGAAAAAGACTTAATTAACCCTAAGGATGCGGCCCTTTTAAAGACTGTAAACTGAACCATCGACAAACAGGACGATGCGCTGTATCATTGGCATCAATGCGATAGCCAACGTACCACGTTGAATTTGCGTCGGTTCACTGGAAGTGGACACAAGGAGCTGGGGAAAATATTTATCAACGCGATAGTTGATGCATCGTGTCAAGATCTCATTGATTCACTGGTTTAAGATTTCAAATGTGCTTCAAACTAAGTCCAAAAAATCTAAAACTTGTCCGAGAACACCTATTGACATTCCTGATCATGAATTAACTCAAATATCAACATTTAATAAATATAAAGGTCGCGAAATAATATTTCCAAATTTCAAAGGCTAAAATAACACTAAGTTTAAATACTTAGCTAGAATTTTCTAAGTCTGAGACCCCTTAATAAGCTTAAAGAACTGAACTAAGCTAAGAATTTTTTGGGGTCTTAAACTAACCAACTCTCCGTATAGAGCCTAGCATAGCCCTTAGATGAATAGGGAGTATGGACTTGCAAGAAATGGCCGAACTTGGTTATACTTTCTACAATGACCCAAATTGAATCGTGCTAACGACAAGTACGAGGCAATCCAGTCACAAAATCCATGTTCATTTCTTCCCACTTCTATGTGGGAATACTGAACTTCTTCATGGGACCACTAGGCTTTTGGTGCTCAATGTTCACCTACTGACAAGTAGAGCACTTAGCCACAAACTCTGCAATGTCCCTCTTCATCCCACTCCACTAATAGATTTCTCATAAGTCATGGTACATCTTATTAGCCCATGGATGAATAGAGTAGCGCCCACCATGCGCTTCAGAATGGATTCACTATCTCATGCCATCCACACATGACAGACATAGCCTACCCTGGAAACGCAACACATTATCTCCCCCTTGGGAGATAACCTATACATTCTGGTTGCTAACTGACTCCTTTAACTTAACTAAATTGGGATCCTTGTTCTGTTTTTCTTTTACCTCAAAAACTAAAGAAGATTCTAAACTATTCTACACCCAAACATTACCCTCAGTCAAATCAACCATACGAACACCTTTTCTGGCAAGCAAATGAACGTCCCTAACCAACTTCTTCTTATCATCCTCAACATGAACAACACTACCCATAGACAACCTACTTTGGGCATCTGCCACTATATTGTCCTTGTCTGGGTGGTACAAAACACTTATATCATAATATTTCAGCAACTCTAACCATCTCTTATGACGTAGATTCCAATCCTTCTGCGAAACACATACTACAAGCTTTTGTGATCTGTGAACACATCAACATGCACCTCATACAAATAGTGCCTCTAAATCTCTAAGGAAAAAATGACAGCTACTAACTCAAGATCATGGGTAGGGTAATTATTTTCATGAGGCTTAAGTTGTCCAGAGTCATAGGCCACAACCTTACCCTTCTGCATCAAAACACACCCAAATCCAACTCTAGAAGCATCACAATACACAACAAAACTATCTGAACTATCTGGTAATGTTAAAATTGGGGCTGTGGTGAGTCGAGTCTTCAACTCGTGAAAA
Source organism: Capsicum annuum (assembly GCF_002878395.1). NCBI lineage: Eukaryota > Viridiplantae > Streptophyta > Magnoliopsida > Solanales > Solanaceae > Capsicum > Capsicum annuum. The sequence goes on along the minus strand of NC_061122.1, from coordinate 220,136,292 downwards.
CTCTTCTCACAAGAATCTGACTTTCTTCTAAGGCAATCTAGAAATAAGGGATACAATAAACAAAAACCCTTCAACAAACCACCAATAATAGCCAGCCAAACCCAAGAAACTCCTAATATCTGATGAAGAGATGGGTCTAGGCCAGTTTCTTACTACTTTGGTCTTTTGAGGATCAACTCTAATGTTATCACCAAAAATAATATGCCAAGGAAAGCTACTGATCTTAGTCAAAATTCGCACTTACTGAACTTAGCAAACAACTGATAGGCTCTAAGAATCTGCAATACTATTCTGAGGTGGTCTGTATGATCTTTGTCATTGTAGAAGTAGACAAGAATATCATCAATGAAGACTATGACGAACATATCCAAATACTATTTGAACAATCGGTTAATCAAGTCCATAAAGCCTGTTGGAACATTTATGATACCAAAGGACATGACTAGAATCTCCAAGTGACCATATCGAGTTCTGAAAGTTATTTTTAAAATGTCGCATTCTCTGACTCTGAGCTGATGATAGTCGGATATGAGGTCTATCTTAGAAAAATAACTGGCACCTTAAAGTTGGCCAAACAAGTCATAAATTCTGGGAAGTGGATACTTGTCTTTATTGTGACTTTGCTCAACTGACGGTAGTTAATACACATTTTTAAGAGAACCGTCTGTCTTATGCACGAACAGAACTAATGCACCCCACGGGGAAATACTGGGCCTGATGAATCCCTTATCAAGGAGATCTTTCAAATCTTTAAGTTTAGCGGGAGTCATTCTGTATGGCAAAATAGAGATAGGTTATGTATCTGGAAGAAGGTCTACTCCGAAGTCAATTTCCCTTTTAGGAGGAACTCTAGAAAGATCTTCAGGGAACACATCTGGAAATTTCCTCACTAATGAAACTGACTCAAGGTTTGGAGTCTTAGAATTTAAGTCTTTAACTCAAACAAGGTGATAAATACATCCCTTGGATATCATCCTTCTCGCTCTAAGATATGAAACAAACTGACCCCTAAGCGTGGTAGTACTACCCCTCCATTCAAGGACTGGTTTATTTGGAAACTAAAAATGAACCACTTTGTTTCTACAATTAACTAATGCATAGCATGAGTGGAGCCAATCCATGCTTAGAATGACGTCAAAATCCATCATCTCTAACTCCATGAGATCAACTGAAGTAACTTTCTGAGATACTATAACTGGGCAGTTCCTGTATAACCGTCGGGCTACAATAGACATACCGACTAGGGTAGACACTGAGAAAGGCTCTACTAATATTTTAGGACTGACTCTGAAGTTGATGGTTATATAAGAGGTTATAAAATAAACAGAAGCTCCAAGGTCTAATAAAGCATAAACATGTAAATGAAAGACTTGCAACGTACCAGCAACCACATCAGGAGAACTTTCCTAGTTTTGTTGGGAATGAAGTATATAAACCCTGTTCTAACGCTGAATACTAGTAGCACTGGAAGTGGTGCCCTGCTGAGTCGGACACCCGGCTGAAGTCGATGACTAATGGGGATGGGCCAATTGGCGTAAATCCCTTTCTTTTTCAACAACTACCCAACACTCCCGAATTTAATGGTCTGGGTTGCCACACCCAAATCATACATCACTGCCAGCTCTACACTCACCCTAATGGTTTCTACCATATTTTTGACATAGAGGATTTGTGCGACCATTGTTCATACTGCCTTGGGACTTAGAGCCTAGCGCCCTATCCCGATTGTCATTTTTGAACTTTGGCATAGGGGCACTAGGTAAAGATAGAGCTGGGACTAAAGATTTCTGATGGAACTAAGAATGATTATCCCCTTCTAACTTTGGCTGAGTGAAACAAAAGATACCCGTTATAGCCCTCCTGTTCTCTCTTTTCTTCTCCTTAAGCCTCTACTCCTTAATCTATTGAGCATAGACCATAAACCTAGATATGTCCATATCCTTAATTAACATCACAGTCCTACACTCTTTGAACATAATATTAGATACACCAGACACGAACTTGCTCATCTTAGCCCTGTTATCAACTACCACATGAGGAGCATACCTGGCCAACTGAGTAAACTTAAGGGAATACTCTTTCACACTCATGTTGCCCTGCTTTAGGTTTATAAACTCTAACACCTTAGCCTCCCTCAAATCCAACTAAAATAACCTATATAGGAAGGCAGTATCAAACTCATCCTATTCTATAGGCCCTGCATCTGTGCCTCTATCTACTTTTCACTGCTTAAACCACGTATGAGCTACATCTTACAACTGATAGGCAGCTAACTCAGTACTGTCACAAGCAGTTACCCCCATAATATCTGTTACCCTTTTCATAAGGTCGAGGAATTCTTATGGGTTCTCTTTAGATTTAGACCCCAAAAATGAAGGAGATTTTATTCGGGTAAAGTCTCAAATTTTAGCTGCAGCAATATTGGCCACTGGGTAGGTCAGAATAGCAGCTAATTGAACATTCTGAGCTTCCACAAAATGGGCTATAGTGGTGAATGTTGCTTTGAATTCTGCATATGAAACACGCTCATTCAGGGGATTTTCCTGAATGGGCGGAGGTGCTGGCTGGTTCCAGTTCTTCTTTCGATAGTCTTCCTAGGAGGCAAGTTCTATAAGTGGAAGGAAAAGTTGTATTAGACAGAGAGTTTAACTTGAGCTCATGCTCACTAATGCGACATGAACACTAAAAGAAGTGAAATTTTTCTTAAACATCTCATAGACTCTTGTCCATAAGTGTGGCATGCTATACACTTATGCACAAGACTCTACTTAATGTGGCTTTTAGACTTCCTAGGATACTTTAAAACCTTAGGCTTTAATTCTAAATTTGTATTTCACCGAGAGTACACCCTGAGGGCCACACGGTGCTTACAGTCATGAGGGACCATAAGCTAACCCATGAACTGGTACCTGCTGTGAGCACTAAATAATAATCAACAAAATAACATATACGGAATAGCTGGATATACGATAAGGTTTTAAATACTAAAACATTTCTGAAGTCATGAATCTAGAAAATATCTATCTGAAAACAACTATCTGAAACTGATAAAATAAAGACAAACTGACTGACTGTCTGAAATGTTTGAAAGCATCTAAAACTGACTGAATATGAGTTGATGAGATAGGCCCCAACCAACTCCAACTAACTACTGTACTAAAAGCATAAAAATACATATAGCCTGTCCTCAAAATATAAGGCCTCACCACTGCTATGGTTCATAATCTGGAAGGTCTATGTGCAATCCAGGAACTGAGCATCTGAACCTATGATATCATACATCATAGTGCAAGAAAAGAGTATGCGATCAATACTTTGAATGTACTGGTATCCTAAATGAGGTAGGCTGATATGCATGGTTTCATGTTCATGAGTAAGAACTGACAGAATGAATAGCATGAAGTACTAACTAGGATGCATGGAAACTATAAATACTAAGAATGTATTACCAAGCATAAAACATATTCTAAATATAATCTGTAATCTGAAATACTAAAATAGTGATAGCTGAATAACTGATAACTGTATGTTATGGTCAAAAAAATCTAAAAATAAACTCTGAACTGATTACTGGACTAATACTGTGGGAGCTATCATCTAATCGATATGCCATAATATGACCAACGTGGGGTCCAACCTGTGACTCCATTTGGAAGGGTGTCAGTACCGTGCCACGGGTACTAATACTGGTTGTGTGGATCCACTGATGTACTGTCCCAAAGGATTAAGGGTGTCAAGCCTAAACTAATGGGTGGCCCCAGGGTGGTAGTCAAGACTGAACTGATGGGTGACTCCTCAAATCCTATGCTAGCTACATAATTCTGGAGTACAGGGACTGATTCTAATGACTATGCCTAACTGATGGAGAAACCGCCATCCCTGCACTCACTCGATGCTAATCCAACTCCCAACCAGACTGACTCAGAATACTGAACTGTTCTAAGTTTAACTGATTATGATGACTGACTGTACTGATAATGCTTATAACATACTCTGAAACTATTCTGAAGATACTGAGACTAAATAAATAGCTATCTTTTCAGGTATTCATAGCTCCCAGGACTCGATGTCAATAATAGCAAAACAATACTAAAACTTTGAAGACATAATGTGAAAGCATTTATCTAAAGTTCATTCTTGTAGGCATTTCATCAAACACTTAATATTCATAGTTCAAGCTAAGCATGGGAATAGTTTAAAGTTTATATTAATAGCATGATTTCAACATCAAAACCACTAAGTATGATTTAAATCAACAATAACCTTATTAAAACATGCGGGGTTTAATAAAAATAATAATTTCATGGAAACATAATATAAACTTGAGATTCATGGAAATCTATAAGTAAAATTCATGGGAACATGTAAAAATCATGACTTTAAACTTAAAGTTGGGTTCTTGAACTCCATGGGTGAAAAGGGTACGATGAACACTTAACATACCTCAATTTGACAAATTCTTGGAAGTTATTAAGGGATTTCTTGTAAATTGAACTTGAATGTTAAAGGGGTTGGGGTTTGTTCTTGAAAGGGAATTTTTTTTATTTTGAGAAAATTGTGATAAATAAGGCAATAATGTTGTTTTGGGACCTAAATCCCGTGTTAAAGTTATGGGGAAAGATTGAAATACCCCTCTGGACTTGAGATTATATGAACTGAAAAATGCCCAGTGAAGCACCGCATTAATGGTGTCGATGCGATTACCGATGCATCACGTTGATGGTTACAATATGATAGCCAATGCGACACGTCCTGATCGTGTTGGCTTGCTATTTTGGTCATCCAAATGTGACCCAAACAATGTTTAAAAATTCTAAAACTCACCCGAGATGACCTAAAGATAACCTTGATCATGAATCAATTTAAAACTCAACAATCTAAGGTTGGAAAGACCAAAAATAAAACCATTGAAATATCGAGGCTAAAAATAATACTAAGTGTTAACACTTGGCTCAAATTTTCCAAGTGTGGGACCTCTTTTGGCAAGCTATATGGGGTTGAAATGGGCTAGGTCTTTACGGGGTCTGATGACTTAGTTTTTTGCTGTTGTTATTGTTAATTTTCTTCCTTTTTGATTGATGTCAAAGGGAGAGAATAGTTTGGTGTTTGTTCTAACCATTCAAGGAATCACCCATTCAAGGGGAATTAAGAATCACCTATTCAGGGGGAGATGGAATTGACAGGGAACTAATCTAATATTTATCATCCATCAAAAAAGAGGAGATTGATAATGTTAAGTTTTGATGAAGTTTCATGAGCTTGATTACAGGACATCTTTCATCAAAGACTCAAAAGGAAAAATCAACCTATGAATTTTATCAAAAAGGAAGAAATATCTCTTAATATTTACAAAAGGAAAGGAAGAGAAAAGAAGATTATTGCATTAATTATGGTGCATGTATCATAGGATTTCTGCATCCCATTAGTGTTCTCTTGACCAATTATTTCCTTATAGTATTCAATCATTCTTGGATATTGAATATTCATTATTCCTTTTTCTAAGAAGAAAAATCTTTTGGGTTGTCTTGAATATCTATCTTCCAACGGCAAGTAGTATTCCCAACCACTACAATATAGGCATTGGAAGATCAAAGAAAGAGACATATTTTTTTCAACCTTCTCTGGTTATTTTCTCTACTTTACTCAAGCATTCTATTCTATTTAAAGGTTTACTGCATCATTAAAAAGAGAGAAGAGAAACACATAGTTGGTGCGACATTGTATCAAAGTGTGAAAGAAAATAATAAAGTGTGAGTTCAAGCCAAAAGGCTCGACTCAATGCTATACTTTGATAGTATTTACAAAAGAACTAGTAGAATCCCTTGCAACCCAAAGGAACTAGAGTAATACATATTAAAGGTCCCAACCAGTATAAACTATCTGGTGTTAATTACTTTCAAAAGTCTAAATTTTGAATTTCTCATTACATCATTCATCAGTCGACTATCTGTTGTTGAAAGTCGTTTATGTGGTCGAAAAAGAGTAATTCACCTCCTCCCCCTCTTACTACTTTCATAACTGACCTTTAGATCCACAATCTTATTGAACATCCATACCCAAGTCTAAGTAACATAGGTGATATCTACTAACGGATTCATGTAATCTCATCATTAATATTTTTTATTACATCTATAAATTGTAGATCTAAACAAAGATTTTAAGAGAAATGCTTATTTATGAAGAGCTGATGTGATCATATAAGCACTTATACCGCTATGCATAATCACTAATCGTCCATAAATTATTAGGTACAGTTAGGGGGTGTAAAAAGACTTCAATGCCCCTAAAATAATACAAAACGAAGCACTTATGCTGCTATGCATTTGCTATGCGGCGTACAGCAATTTCCCGGGCCAAGGTGGGCGATGCATAGCCATTGCACAACCCCAAGTAGGCGATGCATGACCATTGCACACCCTTTCCATTATCCTTTTGCATTTTTAATTCGACGCATAGCCTTTTCCATGGTCATATTGTGCGACCCCTACTTTTTTTAAAAGTCTTAAAAACCCCAATGCAACCCACAACGTTCAAACTTGCTCTACCATCCATAAGAGGGTCCTAAAGGTCATTTTAGAAAGTGTTATTAGCATGATACAACTACGGAATGTTACATTATCCCAGCTTGAGATCATTCATCCTTGAATGATGACTCGGACACCACAAGAATGATTTTAAACATTACATAGAATGAAGAGAGGGATATAAGATCAATACTTTCCATATTATCCTCCTCGAATTCAAAGAGAGTTGGATATCTTGCACGCATGTCATTCTCCGACTCCCAAGTAGCTTCCTCAATATTAGGATTCTTTAAAAATATTTTTATCAAAGCTATCACCTTACTTCTCAACTTTTGAACTTGGCGATATAAAATGGCTACAGGTTCTTTTTCATACGATAACGAGTCCTTCACACCAATTTACTCCACAAGCAAAACCAATGAATGATCTCCAATATATTTCTTCAGCATTTGTCATGACCCAAACCGAAGCCCAGGCCATGATGAGTATCCTGAACCATGAAGGCCCGAGAGCCCTTCTCTACTAAAAATTATATAAATAATTATAAACGATAAGAAAGTATGAAAAACAAAACAGAATCATGGTCATCCATTTTCAACAAAACCATATGGTTATAATTTTAACAAGACCCAAATCCATCTAACACCTGTATGCAAAATCTCTACTAACAGAAAGAAAATAACATCTGTTTGAAGATTCGAACAAGGCCCCCGTCAGACCATGAACTAAAAACAATGAAATCATGAGATAAGACCTTCGAAAATAAGGGAAGCTCACCAAATCCAATCGACTGACAATGGTCTACATGTTAGCGGGACCCCGGGATTGATCCTTGGATCCTGAAATATAGGGGGTCAATTCAAATGTACTAGTACGCAGAGCAATCCAAAATAATATATTTTTATATAACATAAGTGATATCAATTTATGAATAAATTTACATACTATATATTAAAACACATGGGCATTCTTTAAAGACTTGGAAACATTTCTTTGAAACCATAACCCACTCTTTATTTTACTTATGAGCTAGATGGTATACCCTACAATCTATAATTCCACGGGTTATATGAAATCCATCCTTGACTCGGCGGCCAAGCCCCCAATCCAAGTTTGTCGCAAGGATTGGAGTATCTATAAGCGTAAGATCACACAACAGGGTGCCAAAATCCCCAATCAAATCAACATGTCATAGTAGTGCACAAGATCACAAAGTAGGGCTACTAACCATACTCCCAATTCGGGATGACATGAATCAAGGTACACAAGATCACAAAGCAGGGTACCATAATCCCGTGTCGGTAAATTATGGTTTTTAGCATTGAGTCTTTCAACTCATACTTTCTTTGGGTAACCATCTAACTCTCTTTAAGTCCATTTTTAACCTTTTCTAAACATGCATCTCTCTGAATTCAAAATCTGCTATGGAATTCATCTATTTGGTATCATCATATCAAGACTTGCAAGTCATATATCTAAACCATACATTATCATATTACAGATCTTTCATTCAAATAATGTTTAGACCACCAAGCCATTCAAACAGTACAATAGGATTTATGTTTCAAAACATATGTCAAACATACAAAGATTCTCTTTTTCAACATTTCATCCAATGGTGGTCAATTTCTCAAAACAATCATGCAATTCCTTTGATTATCACATTTAACTCAACCAATATAAAGTTCATATAATATAGTAAAACCCTTGGTTCATGCTTTAAGACATGTAATTGAGTAACCCATAACTTATAAATAAAGAAAAAACACCATGAGAGAGAAAAATACGTTATTCATGCTCTCAATTTATATTCCAAAACTGAAAACACATATATACATATACACGAGTAAAAATTAGAGTTTAAGAGAAGGCATCATGGCCAAAACATTATATCATTGAAAAGGATTCACAATGCATGCTTTTTAATGTAATTCAAAACCCTTCATAAGCACATGATTTCCAGAGCTTTAAATCTTTCTCAAAATGTTTTCAATAAGCCCATGTAGTTTAAAAAAATCCCAAGTACCTTAGTTTACTTAGGTTGAAGGATGGAAATCCAAATCTTGATTCGTTTTTTGGAAATCTTGAACTTAAGGATTGATTCTTAATCTTTGATGAAAACCCTAATTTCTCTTGTTCTTCAGAGTGGAGAGGATTATGTGTGATGATAAACTGATAATTTATCAGTTAATAGGATTTAATGCATGATTTAAAATCATGGGGGTAGGGTTTGAGGTGAGGAAAATACCAAAATACCCATAAAGAAACAAAAAAAATTGCATAAATTTTCAGTTGATGGCCTGTCAGTTAGGTGATGGCTCGTCACCTAAGTCATCACTTTTAGGCTTTAATTCAACCCTTACTATCCAAGTCTTACAACTAGAGATGATGGGTTGTCACTTAGTTGATGGCTCATCAACTTAGTCGTCACCTAGTTGACAAGTCATCAACTTTGTCATCACTTTTTGGCAGTCCGACACTCCAAAGTAAAATGAGCATAACCTTCTACTCAGATATTAGATTAAGGTGAAAGTAGTGGAGTTGGAAAGAAGGCTCAAAGACCTTTCATTTGATATATAGTAGTCCCTCTAACTCATTATATTCAAGAAGTTATGGTCAATGTAAATTGACCCAAGTTTAGACGTTCACTAAAACTTAAGCGGTAGGAAAGTTTTCAACTAATCTTTGAGTTAGGGGATTTTTGTAACCTCAATTCATATTCAAAGGTTTTCATAACCTGTAGGATTGATCATCATACAGTTATTAACGAAAAATCATTGGGTTCGGTTCTATATGCATAGAAAAAGTGGTTCAAACTTTAGCCCGAAAGTGCGAGGTGTTACATTATCTCCCCTTGGGATTATTCATCCTCGAATGATGGGTAGGGACTTGTTGAAGCTCCAAAACTAGAGTAAAGGACGTAACATTACTCTAAGAATTTCCTTTGTAGGAAACTGTAATGCCCAGAGTTTGCACCTCAGATGGCACACAGTGCTTACGACAGCAAAGGACCACAAGCTAACCCATGAATGGTACCTACTGTAAGCACTGAATAATAATACTAAAATAATGCAGAAGTTAGGATGAAATACCATAAGGTTCATAATCTAAATACTGATAAATATAGTAACTGATAATAACATCTGCAAAATTGAATACTGTCTGACCTAGTCTAGTCTAAAAAGCTTTTAAACTGAATTGTCTGAATGTGGAGTTAATAGGACAAGCCCTCAACTAACTCCGACTAGAAAAATACTGAATCTGATGTAATACTAAAAAAAATATCCTTGATAGATGAGAACTCACTACTGAATCTGATACTGCTGACTGAATTTGGCTAAGTGCGGTCAGGAACCTGGGTGTCTAAACCTATGATATGAGACATCATAGCACAAATAGAAAGTATGCGTCAGTACATGGAATGTCCAAACCTGAGAAACTGACTGAGGACAATCCCCAATTTTGTGGCCTGGCTTGCCACACCCAAAACATACATCACTTCCAGTTGCAGACACCCTAATGGTTTTTCCATATTTCTGGCAAAGAAAATTTGTTCGACCACTGCTGACACTACCCTAAGATTTAGAGCCTGGAGCCCTATATTTGCTACTATTTTTGAACTTAGGTACTAGAGTACTGGCTGAGGAAGGAGCTGGAACTGAAGACTTTGGTCAAAACTGGGAATGGTTACCACCCTCTGACTTAGGCTGAGTAAAATTAAAGCTACATATTCTGGCTTTCTTGTTTTCCCTCTTTCTTTTCCTATTATTAGCCTCTTCTATCTGCTGATCATGGACCATTAGCCTAGATATGTCCATCTCCTTGATTAACATCTCAGTTCTACACTCTTTAACCACACTCTCTGACACCCCAGATATGAACTTGCTCATTCTGAACCTATTGTCTGCTACTACATGGGAAGCATACCTGACTAACTGAGTAAACTTGAGGGAATACTCTTTGACACTCAAGATGCCTTGCCAGAGATTGATGAACTCTAACACCTTGGCTTCCCTCAATTCTAAGGGAAAGAATCTATCTAGAAAAGTAGTAGTAAACTCTTCCAATTCTGTGAGCCCTGCATCTATACCCCTGTCTACTTTTCACTGCTTAAACCACGTATGAGCTACATCTTGTAGCTGATAGAAAACTAACTCATCACTCTCACTGGATGTCACTCCCATAATATCTGTGACATTTTGCACCTGATCGAGGAACTCTTATGGATCCTCTTCAGACTTAGATCCTAAAAATAAAGGAGGATTTATTCGGGTATAGTCCCAAATCCTGGTTGAAGCAGTATTGGCCACTAGGTTGGCCTGAACAGCAGTTGGCCATTCATTCTGACCTGCTAAAGAATGGTCTAGAGTCGTGAACGCAGCTTTGAATTCTGCATGGAGACATGCTCGTCCAGGGGATCTGCCTGAACGGGCGGAGGTACTGGCTAATTTTCATTCCTTCTTCAGTTAGGTATTCTAGGATACATATTCTGTAAGCGGACAAAAAAAATGAATTAGACTGAGAGTTTAACTTGAGGTCATGCTCACTTGCACGACAGGAATTCTATAAGAAGAGAAACTTTTCCTAGAATGTCTCATAGTCTTTTATCCATAAGTGTGGCGCGCTACACGCCCATACACTAGACTCTACTTAACGTGGGTTTCGGACTCCCTAGGACTTTATTGAAACTTAGGCTCTGATACCAAGTTTGTAACGCCTTGAGTCTACACCCCGAATGCCATATGGTGCTTATGACTCCGAAGGACCACAAGTTAACCCATGACTGGTACCTGCTATGAGCACTGAATAATAATACTAAAATAATGTAAAAGTTAAGATGAAATGCCATAAGGTTCATATTTTAAATACTGATAAATATAGCAATCGATAATAACATCTGCAAAACTGAATACTATCTGAACTAGTCTAGTCTGATAATCCTCTAAACTGAACTGTCTAAATGTGGAGTTGATGGGCCAAGCCCCCAACTAAATCCAAATAGTAAAATACTGAATCTATTGTAATACAGAAAAAAAGAATATCCTCGATAGATGAGGACTTACTACTGAATCTGATACTACTGACTGAATCTGGCTAAGTGTGGTCAGGAACCTGAGCATCCGAACATATGATATGAGATTTCATAGCACAAAGAGAAAGTATGCATCAGTACATGGAATATATCGGTATGCTAGATGAGGTAAGGCTAAATACAAGGGTACATATACATGAACAGTAACTGACTGAATGACATGGAATAACTAAATAAGAGTACATGGATAACTGAAACTACTATAAGTACTGAGTACACAATATTGCATATATACAAATATATACTGAAACTGAATACTCAATTCTGATAACTGAGTTATTGATAACTGGGTAACTGATATTTGAGATTACTGTTAACTGAATTAATGATAACTGGTGACCGTCTGACAGTCCTGATTCTGTAGAACTAAACTAAGTTTAATACTGAGACTGAAAGTAAAACTTTAGGAGTTAATCATCTAACCGACATGCCCCTCTATAAATGAACTAGGGTCCAACCTGTAACCCCAGTTGGAAAGGTATCAGTATCGTGCCACGAGTACAGACACTAACTGTGTAGATCCACTGAATGTCATCCTAAAGGACTAAGGGTCACCCTCTACTGGTAGGTTCCTTGATGAGAGCAGTATTACCCTCAACTAGCAAGTAAAAACCTTATCCACCCTCAATTGGTAGGTTGATATCTCCACTTACGCTGGCTATGTAGTTCTAGAACGTAAGGACTGCTACTAAGGACCTCACCCTCAACTGACAAGTGATCCCCTATCCTTGGATTCACTTGGTGCTGAATCCTACTATCAACTAAATAACGCTGATTATTAAACTGAACTGAACTAGACTGAGTTTCACTAAGTTCTTTAACTGGCTGAATACTACTATTCATGACATTACTGAGAATATTCTGTAGCTACTGTAATTTGTGGTAAACAGCTAGATTTTGGGCATTGAAAGTAAATCATGGCATTGAAAGTAAATCATGGCATACTCTTAAAAGCATAACAACAATTGCTTGTTAACAATGCATTCATTTAGACATTTTGTCAAACACTAGAGAGGCATGAACTTATACATGAATGGGACCACATGATAACATGTTATGATTGCACTATTCAATTCACATAGGCATTCTAAAAAACATTTGGGGAGAATGATTATTTAATATAATAATAAAAATATTTAAATATCGGCTACAACATTCAACTTGTAAACTCAAGGATTTAACATGATAATCACATAAGTCATCTATCTTAATTTCATAAAACTTGTAATTAATCATGGATTGAAACCCAAACAACATCATGAACATGCATACAACCTAATTCAAGCATGGAAATCATAAATCTAAAAACTTGTATTTTTAAATAGTGTTCTTGGACTCCATGGGTGAAAGGAACCCATGAATAAACACCTAACATGCCTGAGAAGTTTAATTCTTGAAGATTTTTTGTGGAGTTCTTGAGAATTGTTCTTGATTTCGTGAGGGCTAGGGTTTTCTATTTGAGAGAGAATGATTTGATTTTGAGAAAAATTAAGTAAATAATTACTAATTAGGTTATTAGGACATTAAATCATGTGTTTAGACTTATTAGGGTCGTCTAAAACACTAAATCACCCCTGGAAAGAATTAAAAATTTTGTCACTGAAATTCCTGATTTTGGCCTCCACCGCGACGCGGTGGCATCTCGGCGAGCCACTGGACTATGGTAACAACTATTTAAAATGGACAACTGTGAAATTGACCTTTGGTACGATGCGAGCTTATCATGGAGCCTCACTGGAATTTGACAATTGGGAAAATAGAAATTGGCGCAATGCGCCGTTATCGTGGAGCTTCACTGAAAATGCCAATTGGGAACTGGCACTTTACTGCGACGCACTGATATCAAGGAGTCTCGTGTGAAAATGATGATTGTTATTTGGACGACCCTCACCGCGACGCGGGGATGTACATTTTGACACACTGTTTCACTAAAAATGCTATAACTTCTCACCCGGATATCGGATTTGGGCAAAATTTATATTATTGGAAAGCTGACTAAATTTTCTACACAATGGCAAGTCCTAAACTGAAAAATTAAGGGTATTTTAGAAATTTTATATAGGATTACTCATGTACTAAGAGCTGAACTAAGATAGATAAATACAGGGTATTACAATATCTCCCCCTTGGGAACATTCATCCTCGAATGAGACTAATTAAGCTAAGAAATACTGATAGACTGAGTTTGCATACTAAACATGCACAACTGAAGCATGATTGCATGACTGAACTACTGATGAACTGATATCTCACACTAAACATGTATAACTGAAGCATGAGTACATGGCTGAACTGATTCATGAATGCATGACTATCATGAAGATGATATGCAATGGTAACTAATACCAACTTTGTAACTGTAACTGAACATGGAAATAAGTAAATCTAAGGAGGACTGTTACCTCAAGTTGAGTCTGAGTTTATAGAGGAGAGGTGAGGATACATGGTCTGCATATCTGCTTCTACTTCCCAAGTAGCTCCCTCAACGAACTGATTCTGCTAAAGAACTTTGACCAAGGGAACTTCTTTGTTCCTCAGCCTGCAGATCTGATAATCTAGGATTTGGACTAGAACCTCTTTGAAAGACAGATCATTCTGAATGTTTACGTCCTCCAAGGGGACTACAACTGTTAGGTCACCAATGCATTTCTTTAACAACGAGACGTGGAACACTGGTTGTACTGAAGCTAGATCTGAAGGCACTCAAGCTAGTAAGCTACCTTCCCGAAATGGCTGAGAACAAATTAAGGACTGATACATTGGGGACTGAGTTTCCCCTTCTTTCCGAACCTCTTCACTCCCTTCATAGGAGAGATTTTCAAGTACACAAAATCGCCAATCTCAAACTCGAGATCCTTTCTCCTTACATTTGCATATGATTTTTGTCAGCTCTGGGCAGCCCTAAGCCTTTCTCTGATCAATTGAACCTTCTCTAAGGCATCAAATACCAAATCAGGCCCAAATACTATGGCCTCACCTACCTCAAACCAACCAATTATAGATCTACATCTCCTACCATACCTAAATACTGTGGCCTCACCTACCTCAAACCAACCAATTGTAGATCTATATCTCCTACCATAAAAAGCCTCAAACGGAGCCATCTGAATACTAGAATGATAGTTGTTATTATATATGAATTCAATCAAAGGCAAGTGGTCATCCCAACTACCTTTAAAATCAATAAGGCATGATCTTAACATATCTTCTAGAGTCTGAATGATCCTTTCTACTTGACCATCTTTTTTAGGGTGAAAAGTTGTACTGAGGTAAACTTGGGTACCAAGACACTAATGGAATGCTTTCTAGAAGTGAGAGGTGAACTGGGTACCTCTATCTGAGATAATGGAAACTGGGACTTAGTGTAACCTGACCAACTCTCTGATATAGAGTTTGGCATAGTCTTCGGTTGAATAACAGGTATGAACTGGCAAGAAATAAGCGAATTTGGTCATCATGTCTACGATAACCCAAATCGAATCATGTTAATGATGAGTATGAGGCAAACCCATCACAAAGTATATGTTCACTTCTTCCCATTTCCAAGTGGGAATGCTAAACTCCTGCATGAACCCACTAGTTTGAAGATCACTTAGCTACAAACTCTATGATATCTCTTTTCATCCCACTCCACTAATAGATATCCCATAAGTCGTGGTACATCTTAGAGGCCCCTAGATGAATCGAGTAGCGCACACTGTGCACTTCTACAAGAATTCATTGCCTCAAGTCATCTACATATAAAACACATAATATATCATGGCAACACAACACACCATCTCTCCCTTGGGAGAAAATCTCTACTCTTTGATCTCTAAGTGACTTCTTCAACTTAACTAGGTTGGGATCTCTGTCCTTCTTTTCCTTTACTTTGGAAACCAGAGATGATTTTGAACTATTCTATATGCACACACTACTCTCTGCTGAATCAACTAAGCGGACACCTAGTCGGTCAAACTGATGAACTTCCTAAACTAACTTCTTCTTATCATTCTCAACATGAGCAACACTGCCCATAGACAACCTACTGAGTGCATCTACCACTATATTGGCCTTGCCTGGATGATATAGAACACTCATATCATAATCTTTCAATAGCTCTAACTACCTTCTCAGATGTAAATTTAAATTTTCTAAGAAAATACATACTGCAAGCTTTTGTGATCTGTGAACAAATCAACATGCACCCCATACAAATAGTGCCTCCAAATCTTTAATGCAAACACTATAGCTACTAACCCAAGATAATAGGTAGGGTAATTCTTCTCAAGGGGCTTAAACTATCTAGAGGCATAGCCTATGACCTTACCTCTCTGCATAAGGACAGAACCCAAACCTTCTCTGAAAGCATCACAGTACATAACAAACCCTTCTAAACCATCTGGCAAAGTCAAAATTAGAATTGTAGTGAGTCGACTCTTCAACTCTTAAAAACTCTTCTCATAAAAATCTGACCACTGAAACTTGACTTTCTTCTAAGTCAACCTGGACATGGGGGATGCAATAGATGAAAATCCTTCAATAAACCGATGATAATAGCCAGCTAAATCCAAGAAACACCTAATATCTGATGGAGAGATGGGTCTAGGCCAGCTTCTCACCGCTTTTATCTTTTGAGGATCAACTCTAATGTCATCACCAAAAATAACATGACCAAGGAATGCTACTGACCTTAGCCAAAATTTGTACTTACTGAATTTGGAGAACAACTGATAGGCTCTGAGAGTCTAAAGTATGATTCTATGGTGATCTGTGAGATCATTCTTACTACGGGAATAGACAAAAATGTCATTGATGAAGACTATAATAAATATATCCAAGTACTGCTTTAACACGCGATTTATTAAGTCTGTGAAAGCTGCTGGGGCATTTGTGAGACCAAAGGACATGACTAGAAACTTGAAGTGACCATATCAAGTTTTGAAAGCTATTTTTGAAATGTCACATTCCCTAAATCTAAGCTGATGATAGTTGGATCTAGTGTCTGTCTTAGAAAAATAACTGCCACCCTAAAGTTGGTCAAACAAGTCATCGATTATAGGAAGTGGGTATTTATTCTTTACTGTGACTTTGTTCAACTGATGGTAGTCTATACACATTCTGAGTGAACCATCTTTCTTTTGCATGAATAGAACCGGTGCGCTCCACGGGGAAATACTGGGCCTGACGAATCCCTTATCTAGGAGATCCTTCAACTATTCCTTTAATTCTTTGAGTTCTCCTAGAGCTATTCTATATGGATGAATAAATATGGGCTGAGTTTCTGAAAAAGAAGGTCTATTCCGAAGTCAATTTCCCTTTTGGGAGAAACTCCGAGAAGATCCTTGGAAAACACATCTGAGAATTTATTCAGTACTGGAACTGACTCAAGGCTAGGAGCCTCTGAACTAGAGTCTTTGACTCGCACAAAATGATAGACACACCTCTAGGATATCATTTTTCTCTCTCTAAGGTATAAAATCAACTGACCGTTAATCAATGTAGTACTACCCCTCCATTCAAGGACTGGTTCATTTAGAAACTAAAAATGAACAATTCTATTTCTATAATCAACTGAGGCATAGCATGTATGGAGCTAGTCCATACCGAGAATGATGTCAAAATCTATCATCTCAAACTCTACTAAGTCTACTAAAGTGAATTTCTGAGATACCATAACTAGACAGTTCATGTATACCCACCGGGCTATAATAAACTTACCTATTGGGTAGAGACTGATAAAGGTTCTGTTAAGATTTCGAGTTTAACTTTGAAATTGATTATTATGTAAAGATTTACAAAAGACAGAGAAGCTCCTGGATCTAATAAGGCATAAATATGTAAATAGAAGATCTGTAACATACCAGTGACCACATCAGGAGAACTTTCCTAATCATGTCGGGACTAAAGTGCATAGAGCCTGTTTGGGCGTTGCCCACTGGTGGCACTGAAAATGGCACCCTGCTGATTTAGGAGATTGGACTGAGTTGAGGAACGACTACGACTATACTGACCCTGAGAACCCAACTGAGAACAATCTCTAATTCTGTTGCTTGGCTTACCACACCTAAAATATACATCACTGCCAGCTCTGTAGACACCCTGATGGTTTTGCCATATTTCTGGCAAAGAGGATTTGTTCGAGCACTGCTGACACTACCCTGAGATTTAGACCCTGGCACCCTATCTTTGTTATCATTTCTGAACTTAGGTACTGGAGTACTGGCTGAGGAAAGAGCTAGAACTAAAGACTTTAGGAAAACTGGGAACGGTTACTACCCTCTAACTTAGGTTGAGTGAAATTGAAGCTACTTGTTCTGGCTTGCTTATTTTACCTCTCTTTCTTCTTATTCTTAGCCTCTTTACGGGGAATTCTAAATTAATTAATTATCTTAGTTCTTCTTTAATTTTTCTTCTTTAATTAGAAATTCTTTAAATATTTCAATTTTTTTTCTATAAATAGAATCAGGAGGTCTTTATTCTGGCCTGGTCTGGTATGGAATGAACTTATAATCATGGAATTGACTTGATCATCAGATTATAAGTTCATAACCCTAGCCCATTCCCACATAGAGTTTTCTTTCCACCTATTTGCATGAAAATACAATAGATGAATAGTCATTCGCTATAAAATTATTTATTTGAATATCTTATTTCCTATCAAACTAAGCATATCTGCTAAGTATGGACCATTAGCCTAGATATGTCCATCTCCTTGATTAACATCGTAGTTTTGCACTCCTTAACCACACACTCTGACATCCCAAATATGAACTTGCTCATTCTAGACCTATTGTCTGCTACTACAAGGGGAGCATACCTAGCTAACTGAGTAAACTTGAGGGAATACTCTTTCACACTCATGTTGCCTTGCCTGAGATTGATGAACTCTAACACCTTGGCTTCCCTCAACTCTAAGGGAAAGAATCTATCTAGAAAAGCAATAGCAAATTCTTCCCATTCTATGGGCCCTGCATCTTTACCCTTGTCTACCTTCCACTGCTTAAACGACTTAAGAGCTACATCTTGTATCTGATAGGCATCTAACTTAGCATAATCACTGGATGTCACTCCTATAATATCTGTGACTTTTTGCACCTGATTGAGGAACTCTTGTGGATCCTCTTCAAACATAAATCCTGAAAATAGGGGAGAATTCATTTGGGTGAAGTCCCGAATCTTGGCTGCAGCAGTATTGGCCACTAGGTTGGCCTAAACAACAGCTGGTTGTTCATTCTGAGCTACTAAAGAATGGGCTAGAGTGGTGAACACAACTCTGAATTCTACATAGGAGACATGCTCGTCCAGGGGATCTGCTTGAACGGGCGGAGGTACTAGCTAATTTTCATTCCTTTTTTTGTTAGCTATTCTAGGAGGCATGTTCTGTAAGTAGAAAGACGAAATGAATTAGAATAAGAGTTTAACTTGAGCTCATGCTCACTCACACAACAGGAATACTGAAAGAAAGGAAACTTTTCCTAGCATGTCTCATAGCCTCTTGTCCATAAGTGTGGTGCGCTACACTCCCATGCACAAGACTCTACTTGATGCGAATTTCAGACTCCCTAGGACTCTGTTAAACCTTAGGCTTTGATACAAAGTTTGTAATGCCACAAGTTTGCACCTCGAACGCCACATGGTGCTTATGACCCTGAAGGACCACAAGCTAACCCATGACTGGTACCTACTATGAGTATTGAATAATAATACTAAAATAATGTCAAAGTTAAGTTAAAATGCAATAAGGTTCATAGTCTGAATATTGGTAAATATTGCAACTGATAATAACATCTACAAAACTAACTACTGTCTGAACTAGTCTAGTCTAAAAAGACTCTAAACTAAACTGTCCAAATATGGAGTTGATGGGACAAGCCCCCAACTAACTCCGACTAGCAAAATACTAAATCTACTTTAATATTGAAAAAAATCCTCAATAGATGAGGACTCACTACTGAATCTGATACTGTTGATTGAATCTTGCTAAGTACGATCAGGAACCTCAGCGTCCGAACCTATAATATGAGACATCATAGCGCAAAGAAAAAGTATGCGTCAGTACGTGGAATATACTGGTATGCTAGATGAGGAAAAGCTAAATGCAAAGGTTCATATGCATGAATAGTAACTGACTGAATGAGATGGAATAACTGAATAAGAGTACATGCATAACTGAAACTACTATAAGTACAGAGTACGCAACACTGCATATATACATATATATACTGAAACTGAATATTGAGTTCTAATAACTGAGTTATTGATAATTGGATAACTAATATTTGATATTACTGTTAACTGAATTACTGATAACTGGTGACCATCTGACAGTCGTGATTCTGTAGAACTGAACTAAGTTTAATACTGAGACTGAAACTGAAACTTAGGGAGGTAATCATCTAACCGACATGCCCCTCTATGAATGGACTGGGGTCCAACCTGTAACCCCAGTTGGAAGGGTGTCAGTATCATGCCACGAGTACAGACACTGACTGTTTGGATCCACTGAATATTGTCCTAAAGGACTAAGGGTCACCCTCTACTGGCAGGTTCCTTGATTAGATCGGTAGTACCCTCAACTAGTAGGTAAACACCTTATCAATACTCAACTGGTAGGCTGATATCTCAACCTACACTGGTTACGTAGTTCTGGAATGCAAGGACTGCTACTAAGGACCTCACCCTCGACTGATAGGTGAGCCCCAATCCTTGGGTTCGCTCGGTGCTAAATCCTACTCCCAACTGAATGAATCTGATTATTAAACAGAACTAGACTGAGTTCCATTGATTTCTTTAACTTACTGAGTATTATTGTTTGTGACATTACTGAGACTATTCTGTAGCTACTGTAATTCTAGATAAACAACTAGATTTTGGGTATTAAATACCCCCAGGACTCGATAGCATTGATAGTAAAGCATGGCATGATCTTGAAAGCATAACAACAATTGCTTGTTAACAATGCATTCATTTAGATATTTTGTAAAACACTTTAGAGGCATGAACTTATACATGAATAGGACCACATCATAACATGTCATGATTGCACTATTCAATTCACATAGGTATTCTAACAAACATTTTGGGAGCATGATTATTTCACATAATAATAAACATATATAAATATCATGGCTACAATATTCAACTTGTAAATTCAAGGATTTAACATGAGAATCACATAATTCATTACACATGCTATCTTAATTTCATGAAACTTGTAATTAATCGTGGATTGAAACCCAAACAACATCATGAACTTGCATACAACCTATATCAAGCATGGAAATCATAAATCTGAAAACTTGTATTTTTTAAATAATGTTCTTGGACTCCATGGGTGAAAGGAACCCAAGAATGAACAACTAATATACTTGAGGAGTTTAACTCTTGAAGAATCTTGATGGAGTTCTTGAGAATTGTTGTTGATTTCTTAAGGGCTAGGGTTTTTTATTTGAGAGAGAATGATTTGATTTTGAGAGAAATTAAGTAAATAATGACTAATTAGGTTATTAGGGCATTAAATCACGTGTTTAGACTGATTAGGGTCGTGGAAAAAAACTAAATTACCCTTGGAAAGAATTAAAAATTTCGTCACTAAAATTCTCAATTTTGGCCTCCGTCGCGATGCCACCCCACTGGATTATGGCAGAAAACTGTTTAAAATGGACAACTGTGAAATTGACTTTTGCACAATGCGGGCATATCACGGAGCCTCACTGGAATTTGACAATTGGGAAAATGGACATTGGTGAGACGCGCCGTTATCGCGGAGCTTCATTGGAAAATGCCAATTAGGAACGGGCACTTCACTGCGATGCGCTGATATTGCGGAGTCTCATAGGAAAATGACGATATCCATTTGGACCCTCACCGCGACGCAGGGATGTATATTTTTACACACTATTTCACTAAAAATGCTATAAATTCTCACCCGGATATCGTATTTGGGCGAAATTTTTATCGTTGGAAAGCTGACTGAATTTCCTACACAATGGCAAGTCCTAAACTGAAAAATTCTGAGTATTTTGATAATTTTATATTAGATTAATCATGTAATGAGAGCTAAACTAATATAGGGAAATACGAGGTATTATAGAAACATATGCAGACCTCAAGAAGAGCATACATGATGTCAGCAAGTGAATCGTGTAATCACGAAGCGTGAGATAATAAGGATTGACATAGAGATGACCTTGTACATGAATTCTAGGGATCATGACCATCACAACATATGGTATGAGTTTATATAGTGATCATAGGCCTGATTTCCATCGGTACTAATTATGAAATAAGATTTCGCGGAAGATAGGGATCAAAGCATTCCCCACTGTACAATATAAAATGAATAAACCTCACTTAGAGACACTACTCGACTATGCCCCAAATAATAAATAAATAATATACTTCATCATTTCCACTTATAATTCTCCCATCACATATCTAAACACAAGAGTTTGAGTCCCACAGCATAGTACTTTCATGTTGAAGCCTAATTCGGAGGAAAGAGGCGCTAGCTTTAGCTACGGGACCCTGTATTCTATACCCCATTAAGAAAATTACTTCACCTTTTCACCACCATCAAACACATTCAAGTTTTAAATCAAGGAGCACCAACCACATAACCTATTGGTTTGTGTTTTCAACAATCACAACATTCAAGCCGCTCATTACTACACCCACTTCACGGATCTCCCCACTAAGACCAGCCAATTCAATCATTCTCACAAAGGTTTTTGCCACATAACACCTTCTTAACTATTTCACGTAACAAAAGTTCATCTCCCTCTTCCCCCTTCTCCTATAGCCTAAACTCAAGAAATCACATAAAAATTTTCACCTTCAAGAACATCCACTCTCCCACCTAACACATTACTACGCTTCCACAACCACCATCATACTAACATACTCCGTATAAACATCATGAATAGAAGTAACATTTGTCAGACCATATCTTATAATTATTACACTATTCAAGGAGCGACATGAGGTGAAGATACAATAGAATATACATGAAGGGCTTCATGAATTGAGTGTTTGGATTGTAAGTAAAGAGTTGTTCGGCATAATACAAATAACATGATTTCTAAGGACAGACCGCAGTTAGAGACATGGGTGCACATATCATGAGCTATATGATGTAAAGCCGAAATTTGTGTAGTTAACAACTAAGCCAAGGATTGACACTTGACACGATTGACCCTCATTTTAAGAACTGAAATTTGCCATGAGTTGGCATAAACTTTATCATTTTGGATAATTTCGGCATAGAATAAATCGGTGACATATAGAAATATATTTTCTTAGGACCGAGCAAGCTGTGAGACACAGATCTTTATGGATCATGAGCAACATAACATATGGCTTGAATACTTGAAAGATTGGGTTATTGAAAGAAATTATTTCTTCTAGTTTGGAGGTCGGAGCATGACAAGAGTTACATAGAGAGCTCAAACCTTAGACATAGGCAAGACTTGAATACATAAGGGATGGGTATATTTCTATTCAAATTAAAGTAAGAGGAGTTTTCTTGAATAGGAATTAATATATCATGATTCTTACTTGAAACTTGACACCATAAGAAAATTTGGGAACTACTTTAATCCATCATCACCCCCTTAGATAAAGGTCACAATCATAACTTAAGGACATATCTTCTCATTAAATCTACAAGTACAATACTCAACACAATGGGGTATCACCATACACATAAACGCTAGACTCTCCTCAACGATTTTAATGTAAAGACACTAGATTCTTTCTAGGACATTCCCTTTAGGGACACTAATCATAACTTCCTCCAACCCCCAAAGTCATCGACTTGTGACTAACATTATCATGGGCATGGGCATCCATGCTTCTACACACTTAACACTCCATCTTCAACTCCTTAAAATACTAGCACTACACCTCTAATCCACAACTTAACAACATTTGTAAAACTATACCAAAGGCGCATATGACCTACCTATCTTTCTTCCTCAATACTCCCCAGACTTCTCCATATAACAAATTCAAGAATGTAAACTAGGTACACATAACACTTATACATATATAAACCTTATCTAATAGCATGCTACCTGGGGATTCAACTTATTCTTATATACCATCGCTCTTATCCACTTAATGATTCAACCACAATTCATTATTTTAACACTAGTCCTCATTCACACATATACCTTACAATTACCACTTAAACTTTTCATAAATTACCAATCTAGGCTCTTTCACAAATAACATCAAGCCTACTAATTCTTTCTCACAAAACATACATCGTTAATCTTAAGCTACTATCCTTTTCACCACAACGCACATCTAAAGTTCAAGCCTATAGTCTACAATCAATCATGTACCACCGATAAAGCATGCCCCATACTATACTAGTCCATTAAGTTGGGGAATTTCACTTAAATACTACCTACAATCACATCCTCTCCATGACATTACTACTATACCTCAAAATCTACTACATACCTTCTCACATTAAGTCTACTTACCCATACATGCATTCTCACTATCACTAAATTCCATAAACACCAATGAGACTCTACCCATAACATATTGACTAATCTACCCCTTTCCATTCACAACCTATAACTAATTTTTATAACCACTATAACTATCCACTCTAGGCTTCTTCCCTAATTTGAATCAATAATAATCATAGCCAAATATTTCCTTCACAAACTACCATACAATCTATAAATCTTGC
Source organism: Capsicum annuum (assembly GCF_002878395.1). Lineage (NCBI taxonomy): Eukaryota > Viridiplantae > Streptophyta > Magnoliopsida > Solanales > Solanaceae > Capsicum > Capsicum annuum. The sequence continues at coordinate 220,111,988 of NC_061122.1, read as the reverse complement.
TATAACATTAGCCAACCACTATAAAAAGAAAAACCACCCCTCAATCAATCAAAGGGTTATACAACTAAAACTACTTATTTATGACAAAGTCATCCTCACTCTAACCACTAACCTTATGACTTTATCTTACCAACTTTTGGACCATCTCACTACCAATAGGTTATGACACTTTAACATATACTACTACTCAGGCAGAAATATAGTTCCAATATTCTGGTACACATCATTACCCTTATGCATGACATCTGCAACAAAAATTTTGAAAGGGGGACTGAATACACTTCGTACCTCAGGCTAAAAATCATGATTTAATTAGGAAAAAGGTATACACTCAAATCAATACACCTTGAAGCACTAATGGACTTCTCTCAAGTCCTTGTGCTATCTCATAACTTTATGGGTAGCTCAATCAGAGAGAACCATGTCACTGGGGGAGCTAGACTCTTAGACGTGTATCGCCTCAAAAATAAGGCATGGCCCATGAAATTAGAACAAGGAAGGAGTTTGGATAACCTTCTTATGGAGGATGCTACAGCACGAACTAGAGTATGAAATAATAAGAAACAACTCCTAAATGACTGGTAGCCTCCTGATTATAACTATGGTGCACAACACACCCATAAGCTAGACTTTACTAGACACAAATTCACAGATACCTTGGGACCATGAACCGTGCTCTGATACCAAGTTTGTCATGACCTAAACTGAGGCCCAAGATGCTACAATTATCCTAAACCATGAAGGCTGGAGATCCCTTTTCTACTAGCAATCATATACACAATTCATAAACTATAAGGAAAAGCAGAAAATAAAATGGAATCATGGTCATCCAATTTCAACAAAATAATACGGTACTAATTTCAACAAGACCCAAATCCATCCAACACATGTCTGCAAAATCTCTACTAACAGAAAGAAAATAACATCTATTTAAAGATCGGGACATGGCCCCTGATCGTACCATGAACTAAAAATAATGAAATCATGAGATAAGACCTTTCAAAATAAGGGAGCTCACCAAATCCAATCATCTGACAATGGTCTCCAGCTTAGCGGGACCCCAAGATTGATCCTCGAATCCTAAAATATAGGGGGTCAATACAAATGTACTGGTACACCAAGCAATCCAAAATAACATACTTTTATATAACATAAGTGAGAGAATTTATGAAACATTTTACATACGATATATGAAAACACATGGGCATTCTTTAAAAACTTGGAAACACTTTTTTGAAACCATGACCTACTCTTTATTTTATTTCTGAGCTAGATGGTACACCTTAACATCTATAATTCTATGTTCTATATAAAATATGCCCTCAACTTGGCGGCCAATCCCCCAATCCAAGTTTGCCACAAGGATTGGAGTATCTATAAGAAGGACGCGTAAGATCACACAGAAAGGTGCCAAAATCCCCAATCAAATCAACATGTCATAGTAGTGCAAAAGATGACAAAGCAGGGCTCCTAACCATAGTCCCAATTTGGGACTACATGAATCAAGGTACACAAGATCAAAAAGTAGGGTACCATAATCCCGTGTGGGTAAATCACGATTTCTAGCTTTGAGTCTTTCAACTCGTACTTTCTTTGGGTAACCATCTAACTCTCTTTAAGCCTATTTTTCACCTTTTCTAAACATGCATCCTTCTGAATTCAAAATCTTCTATGGCATTTATCTGTTTGGTATCGTCATACCAAGACAGGGAAGTCATATATCTAAGCCATACATTATCATATTACAACTCTTTTATTCAAACAATGTTTAAACCCCCAAACCATTCAAACAGTACAATAGGATTTATCTTTTCAAAACATATGTCAAACCATGCAAAGATTCTCTTTTTCACCATTTCAACAAATGGTGGTCAATTTCTCAAAACAATTATGCAATTCCTTTAATTATCATATTTAACATTTAAAATGAGAAATTATCCCTCTCTTCAATTCTCAACCAATATAAAGTACATATAAGATGGTAGAACCGTTGGTTCATGCTTTAATACATGCAATTGAGTAACCCATAACTTGTAAATCAAGAAATAACACCATGAAAGAGGGAAATACATTATTCATACTCTCAATTCATATTCAAAAAATGAAAACACATATATACATATACACGAGTAAAAATTCAAGTTTAAGGGAAATCCTCAAGGCCAAAATATTATATCATTGAAAAGGATTCACAATGCATGATTTTTAATGTAATTCAAGACCCTTCATAAACACATGATTTCCATAACTTTAAATCTTTCTCAAAACGTTTTCAATAAGCCCATGTAGTTTAGGAAAACCCCACCTACCTTAGATTACTTAGATTGAAGGATGGAAATCCAAATCTTGATTCATATTTGGAAATCTTGAACTTAAGGAATGATTCTTGATCTTTGATGAAAATCCTAATTTCTCTTGTTCTTGAGAGTGGAGAGGATTATGAGTGATGATAAACTGATATTTTATTAGTTAATAAGGTTTAATGCATGATTTAAGTTGTGGGGGTGGGGTTTGAGGCGAGGAAAATACAAAAATACACCTAAAGAAACCAAAAAATATTACAGATATCTTCAGTTGATGGCCCGTCAGTTAAGTGACGGCTCGTCACCTAAGTCATCACTTTCAGGATTGAATTCCCCCTACTGTCCTAGGCTAAAAACTAGATCTGATGGGTCGTCACTGAGTTGATGGCTCATCAACGTATTTTTCACCTAGTTGAGAAGTCGTCAACTTCATCATCACTTTTTGGCAGTCATACACTCCAAAGTAAAATGAGCATAACGTTCTACTCTGATATCGAATTAAGGTAAAACCGGTAGCGTTGGAAAAAAGACTCAAAGTCCTTTTATTTGATATATAGTAGTCCCTATAACTCGTTATATACAAGACGTTATGGTCAATGGAAGTTGACCCAAGTTTAGACATTCACTAAAACTTAAGCGATAGGAAAGTTTTCAACTCGTCTTTGAGTTAGGGGATTTTTGTGACCGTAATTCATATTTAAAGGTATTCACACCCTATAGGATTTATCATCACACATTTGTTAAAAAATAATCATTGGTTTTGGGTCTATACGCATAAAAAAGTGGTCCAAACTTTAGCCTGAAAGTGCGGGGTGTTACATATTGAAACATGAAACACAGGATGAACAGAAGCTAAACTTGTGAGAAAATCTAACTCTTGAGCAAATCCACCAACCCTCCTCATAATCTGATAGGGGCCTATATAATGAGGACTGAGTTTTTTCTTCTTTTTGAATCTCATGACTCCCTTTTTAGGGAGACCTTTAGAAACATCTAATCATCAACCTCAAACTCTAACTCTCTTCTTCTAACATTGACGTAAGACTTATGGCAACTTTAAGACATATTCAGTCGCTCTCTAGTGACTTTTACATTCTCCATCACCTGATGAACAAGGTTGGGTCCAAATAAGTGGGTTTCACCCACTTGATACCAACTAATCGGTGACCTACACCTTCTCCCATATAGAGCCTCAAAAGGAGCCATCTGGAAGCTAGAGTAGTAGCTATTGTTATAGGAAAACTCTATTAATAGCAAGTTATCCACCCAACTACCCTTAAAGTCACAAAACCCCTTAATATATCTTCTAAGGTCTGAATGGTGTGCTCTACTTACCCATCCATTTGAGGGTGAAGGCATTTCTAATATTTACTTGGTTGCCTAAACCCTTCTGAAAAGACCACCAAAATTGAGAAGAGAATTTTGTACCTCAATCGGATATAATAGATATTGAAGCCTCATGCAAATAAACTATTTCCTAGATGTGCAGCTTAGCATAATCATCTCTTGAAAATTAGTCCGCATTGTAAGAAAGTGGGCAGACTTGGTCATCCTGTCTACAATAACCCAAATGGAGTTATATTGGTTTCGGGATCTCAGAATTCCTATAATAAATTCCATGTTGATCATTTTCCATTTCCATAAAGGCAAGGCTATCTCTTGGGAAGTGCCACCTGGCCTCAAATGCTTCACCTTAAATTGTTAACAATTCAAGCACTTAGCCACAAAGTTAGCAACATCTCTTTTCATGTTAGTCCACTAATAAATTTCCTTGAGATAATGATATATTTTAGTAGAGCCAGGTGAACAACATACCTGGAAGTGTGAGCTTCATTAAGAATCCTTCCTCGCAACCCATCCAAATCTGGCTCACATAACCTACCTTGATACCTCAAAATCCCATCACCTCCAATCTCAAAAGCCATTACCTTTTGTTGACTAACATCTTACTTAATCTGCATCAAAATAGTTTCTCCAGATTGTTTTTCCTTAACCATAGCACACAGGGATGATTTAGGTACCTCTTGTATGAACACTTCTCCATCCTCAGAATCTAGGAGTCGAACTCCCAAATTAGCAAGCTGGTGAATACCTTTTACTATATTCCTTTTTCTTTTCTCCACATGAGATAGACTGCCCATGGACAACATGGTAAGGGCATCATCCACCATATTGGCCTTACCCAGATGATAGTGCAGGCTCATGTCATAATACTTCAATAACTCAGATCACCATATATGCCTGAGATTTAGCTTTTTCTATGTGAACACATATTGTAAACTTTTGTGATCAGTAAATATATCAACATGAACTCCATACAGATAATGAAACCATATTTGAGTTCAAACACCACACCCGTTAACTCTAAATCATGGGTGGGATAGTTTTTCTTATGCACCTTTAACTATCAAAATATATAAGCCACCATCTTCCCATACTGCATATGTACATACCCAAGTCCCACCCGGGATACATCGTAGTAAACCACAAGTCCCTTTGTATCTATAGAAAGGGTAAAAATTGGTATAGTATTCAATCATCAGTCCTAACCAACCTTATTCAAGGACGAATGTTCCCAAGGGGGAGATATTGTAAGACCCCGAGAATCCCAACCGATAATAGAACCATACTTCAAGCTCATATGGAATAAATTTTAGTGATTTGGTAGTTTTATGATCAAGTTTGATGTATATTAAGTCCTCAAATATGTCCTATCTATTAGACGAATCAAAACATCCCTTATCTATTGAATTTTGTAGAAGGATATTGCCATAGTCAACTTCAAATGAACATATCTTACATTATACAAAGAATTTTTCATCTTATGACTCACCAACAAATAGATAATTGAATTAGCTTTCCAACTATATCAATTTTTCCAAAATCTGCTATCGAAGTAAAAAGTTATGGTCATTTTATAGTGAGTTGTCCGGACTCCCAAAGTACGAAGGGAAGGCCGACGGACCATCGCGCCTGCAATGGACCGTCTCCCAAACCATCGTAACTGAGATAGTAAGCCTTTTTCTGGCCAAAAAGAAAGGGGTCAAAGGTACGGTTCATCCCCAGGGCGACGGTTTGTTTCCCAAACCGTCACGGACCTCCATTTAGCGATTTTAAGCCATTTTTAAAAGGATTTTTGTGTCTTTTTCCATCCTTTTTAAAACCTAATTACATCAAATCAAAGAACACAACTCCTCATTCATCCATAACATCATAACTAGAATTTTTTTCAAGATCAAGAATCTCAAGAATCCTTTTTGAAGTACAAAGATTGTGTATTTATGATTTTCATGATTATTATTGAATTGAAGTTCATGTTTGTGTTATTGTTGGGTTTTGATTCATGTTTTAGATTTCAAATTCCAAGAGTTAATCCTAGTAGGTGATGATTGGTATGATGTTCATGATAATCCCTTCAAATTGCATTTTGATTGATGTAGCCATATTATTTAGATGCTTTGTTGGCTGTATAACCAAAGCATGCTCCCTATATGTTTGATTAAATGCCTAAGTGATTGAAGTAGTGTCATTATAGCATGTTAATATAAAATTCCCCTTTGTGTACAAGTTAATGTATGTTAAGTGTTTGTTGAAATGCTTTGGTGAATGAATTATGAAACATTATTATGCATGCATATACGTCTACAAGTTTATGACCTCAAATACTTGAAATAATGCTTCAGTGATTGTATTGTGAATGATAGACGATTACCATGTTATTCAAGAATTGTTATGATTTACTTTTATACTATCGAGTCCTGGGGATATTTAATACCCGATAATTTAGCTGTGTGCCTAGAGCCAGTGTCGGTTATAGTACTCTCAGTGAAGTCACGATCATTAGTATTCTCAGTCAGTTATAGTATTCGATAGAACTCAGTCATCTTCATAACTTAGGAAAGTTCAGTAATCTCAGTAACATCCCAGTCCAATTCAGTAATCAATTCAGAAGTCGATAACATTCAGTCAGCTAATAGAACTCAGTAGTATTTCGCCAGTAAATAAAACTCAGTGAACTCAGCTCAACTCAGATAATCAGTACGATCAGTAACAGATTCAAATTAGTTTAGTACAATCTAAGAATCAGATTAGTGTCTATTCAATTGGGAGCAGAATTCAGCACCGAGCAAGGGCAGGGATGAAGGCTTCCCTGTTAGTTAGGTAGAGTCGTTAGTAGCAGTCCCTGTACTTTAGAACTATGTAGACAGCACAGGATAAGGATTCACCCATTAGATTAAGGCTTGACTACCTCCTAGGAGTCACTCGTTAGATTAGGCTTAGTTCCGCCCAGGTGTCACCCGTTAGATTAGGCTTGGCATCCTGGTCTTAGAAGTTATCATTACCCGTGGCATGGTACTGACACCCTTCTAGCTGGTGTTATAGGTTGGACCCCACTAGTTTAGATTCGGGGTATGTCGGTTAGATGACTACCTCCTACAGTTTCAGTCTCAGTCTTCAGAATAGAACTTAGATCAGTATTATGAAAATCAAAATGTTAGATATAGTTACTCAAACTTGTAAAGAACTTAGATAATTCCATAGATCCAGAGATCACCCGTTATATAGGCTTGATCTTAGATATATTCAATTATTTTCATTATCAATAGGTTCAGAGATCACCTGCTAGATAGGCCTGATGTCAGATTTAGTCAAATAGTATTAGTATTAGTAGATTCTAGGATCACCTGCTAGATAGGCCTAATATCAAGGGTCACTCATTAGATAAGATTGACCCCATAGCAGTTATCAGTAAGCTCAGATTTAGTTATTAGTAATCCAATTATTAGAACTCAGTATTCACTATTATTATGATTTTAGTTATATTTTATGCATTCATGCATATATCCTCATTCGGTAGTCCCATGTTATTCAGTCGGTATTGTTCATGTATGTGAACCCTTACATTCAGCGTTACCTTATCTAGCGTACCAGTACATTCCCATATACTGACGCATACTTTTCTTTTATGTTATGGTGTTTTATACCATAGGTTCAGAAGAACGAGCTCCAGAGCACCCTTAGTAGTTCAGATCCAGCCAGCAGCAGTAGACTTAGCAGTGAATCCTCACCATGCGAGGATGATCATTATTTTATTATTGCATTAGATTTAGCATTTTAGTAGATGGAGTTAGTTGGGGGATTGTCCCATCATCTCCCTATTCAAACAGTTTAGAGGCTTTTTCAGACTAGAGTATTTTCTGACAGTTGTTTTAGTTTTGGTATTTCTATACTTTATTCAGTTTGATTTCAGTATTGAACCTTATGGCAAGTTTTCACTAGTTTTTTTCCTGTAATTTTATAGTATATTATTCAGTGCTCAGTTACAGATATCAGTCTTGGGTTAGCTTGTGGTCCTTCGGGGTCATAAGCACCGTGTAGCATTTGGGGTTTAATATCTGGGGCGTTACAAACTTGATATTAGAGCCTAAGGTTCAACAGTGTCCTTAGAAGTCTTAAAAGTCGCATCTAGTAGAGTCTTGTGCATGGGTGCGTTATGCACCACATTTATGTACAGGAGGCTATGAGATATTTTAAGAACAGTTTCCCTTCTTTCAATATTCATGTCGTGTGAGTAGGCAAAAGATCCAATAGAACCCTCAATCTAATATGCTTCTTTTTTCTTATTTATAAAGCTTGTCTTCCGGAGAAGCTAACAAAAGAAGTAATGAAAATCAGCCAGCTCCTTAGCCCGTTCAGGCAGATCCCCAGGACGAGCATGTTTCTCATGCAGAATTCATAGCTGCTCTCACTACCTTAGCCTATGCAGTAGTTGCTCAGAAGAATTTGCAAAATTTTGTCCTATCTAGACTTTTGACTTACACTCAGCAGAATAGGGGATGGGAGCGTAGGATGAATAAGAAGGCTAGAGCAAATAAATCCACGCCAAGATCAAGGGGTAGTAACCTCTCCCAGTTCCATCAGAGATTCTCAACACCAATCCTGCTTTCAATTTGGGCACCAATATCTAAGTCAAAGAATGTCAGTCGAGATGGAGCATCAGGCTTTAAGTTACAAAGTCATGGGAAAGGTGTTCGTACTAATCCGCTTTGCAGAGAATGTGGTAAGAACCATAAGGGAGTGTGTAGAGCAGGCAGTGATGTATGTTTTAGGTATGGTAATTCAGTCCACAGACAGCGAGAGTGTAGGGTTATGGCTCAAAAAGGTAAAGATTTGCGTCAGCAGGGCCCCCACCTCCAGTACCTCCAGTGGGCAACGCCTAAATAGACTTTGTGCACTTTAGTCTAGACAAGATCACAAAAGTTCTTCTAATATAGTTACGGGTACGTATAAGTCTCTCATATTTTTGTTTATGCTCAGTGAGATCCCAAGGCTTCTCTTAACCTTTTAGTGAACCCTCCTTAGTGTTGGGCAGTTGCTTAGATGGGAGAGAGTAAATGTTTCATGTTAAGAAGGGAATGTTGCATGCTTGTTTTACACGAGGCTTTAGTCATGAAGATAGGATTAGATATTACATTGATATGTAAGTGGCTAGATATATTTTGGGGAGTAGGCTTGAACTTAGCGGGAGAAATTAGTTCAGCTCAAACCTCCGCAGGTAGAGTCATCAGCACCCATACCACAGAATCCCATGATAGCATATGACCTAGAGTTAAAAGCATGAACCCAGGAGTTTAACCATAGTAGAGTTGGGGTGGCATTACCCAAATTGAATAGATTATGTATTCATGGGGATAGTTGTACAAAAGGTAATTCAGTAGACTTGAACAGTGCATGTAAGAATTTAAGTCTATTGATTTGAAACTAAGTGTAAAGGTGTGGATGTGAATTAGGATATATGATTTTTAGTAGGGCAAGTGTGTTGAGAAGAGTGTAAGTATGTGATGATTATTGCAGAAACTAAAGGAAGTTGAGGGTTTTGCCTCAGGAGATAGTATTAGCAGTGGGTTTTAGAATTTCAGGTGTAGTCTTTCAGGATGAGTTTATAATTCATGTATATTATTATATCCTAGTATCTAGAGTAAATTGATTGTAGTTCAGTTCAGAGTTTAGTAAAGTGTTCACAGACTTATGATGATGGCATAAAACTAAGGTGGAGAGTATAGCTGAAAGAGTACCGAAGAAGAACTTCAGTTAAGTATGAGTTTTCAGTATGAGTTAGTCAGTAAAGCCAGCAATTAAGTTTAGTAGTCAAGCAGTCAAATTCAGATGGTTTATTTTTCCCATATTTCCATCTAGTCATATTATCAAGAATCTCAGTAATGTAACTATTCCCAGATAAGCATCCTAGTAGTTGCGAGTTCAGCTCAATTCGTGAATCGCATTAGTTTCTGATCCCAGATGTTCAGTCACAATCCAATTTGTAGGAGCCTTGTGCATCACCTTAGTTTCCCTAGTATCTCAGTCAAGTAAACTTTCATAGAGGGACATAGTGTCCCAAGGGGGAGATACCATATAATTCCCCGCTGCTTTCATATCCTTAAATCCATTCAGTTTCATACTCAGATTTTCCTTACAAACTTAATATTAGTTATCATTGTATAATTTAGTCATCCATTCACGAGTCAGTTATTCAAGCGTCAGATATGCATGCTTAGTGTAAGAAATCATTCATGTATTCCATGCACTAGATATACATATCCAGCATATAAACTCAGTCTATTAGCAGTCCTAACCAACCTCATTCGAGGATGAATGTTCCTAAGGGAGAGATATTATAAGACCCCGAGAATCCCAACCGATAGTAGAACAATGATTCAAGCTCATAAGGAATAAATTTTAGTGATTTTGTAGTTTTATGATTGATTTTGATGTATATTAAGGCCTCAAATATGTCCTAGATATTAGACGAATCAAAACATCCCTTATTGATTGAATTCTTGAGAAGGATATTGCCATAGTCAACTTCAAACAAGCATATCTTCCATTCTACAAGGAATTTTTCATCTCATCACCCACCAACAGATATATAATTGAATTACCTTTACAACAATATCAATTTTTCCAAAATCCAATATCGGAGTAAAAAGTTATGGTCGTTTTACAGTGAGCTGACCGGACTTCCAAAGTGCGACGGGAAGGCCGATGGACCGTTGCGCCCGCAATGGAACGTCACCCAAACCATCATAACTGAGGTATTAATCCTGTTTTCTAGATGAAAATCAATGGTTTGAAGGTACGGTCCATCCCCAGGGCAACGGTTCATCGCCCAAACCGTCGCAGACCTCCGTTTAGCGATTTTAAGTCATTTTAAAAGGATTTTTGGGTCTTTTTCCACCCTTTTTAAAATCTAATTGCATCAAATCGAAGAACACAACTCCTCATTCATCCATAACATAAAAATTAGAATTTCTTTCAAGATCAATCCCTAAGAACAAGATTCACATCCTTCTTCAAGAAAACTCAAGAATCAAAACGTCACCATTCAAGAACCTTCGAGAAAAGCTATACTCTTTCAAGATTCAAACTTTTGAGGTATTTTAGATGTTGATTCATGGGTTCCTTCCACCCATGAATCTCAAGAATCCTTTTTGAAGTGCAAAGATTGTGTATTTATGATTTCCATGATTATGATTGATTGAAGTTCATGTTTATGTTATTGTTGGATTTTGATTCATGTTTTAGATTTCAAATTCCAAGAGTTAATCCTAGTAGGTGATGATTGGTATGATGTTTATGATAAACCCTTCAAATTACATGTTGATTGATGTAGACATGTTATTTAGATATATTGTTGGTTGTATAACCAAAGCATGCTCCCTATATATTTGATTAAATGCCTAGGTGAATGAAGTAGTGCCATTATAGCTTGCTAATATGAAATTCCCCTTTGTGTATAAGTTAATGCATGTTAAGTGTTTGTTGAATGGCTTTGGTGAATGAATTATGAGACATTAGTATGCATGCCTATACGTCTACAAGTTTATGACCTCAAATACTTGAAAGGATGCTTCAGTGATTGTATTGCGAATGATAGACAATTGCCATGTTATTCAAGATTTGTTCTGCTTTACTTTTATGCTATCGAGTCCTGGTGGTATTTAATACCGGATAATTTAGCTCTGTGCCTAGAGCCAGTGTTGATTATATTACTCTCAGTCAAGTCATGATCAGTAGTATTCTCAGTCAGTTACAGTATTCGGTAGAACTCAATCAGCTTCATGACTTAGGAAAGTTCAGTAATCTCAGTAACATCCCAGTCCAATTCAGTAATCAATTCAGAAGTCAGTAGCATTCAGTCAGCTAATAAAACTCAGTAGTATTTCGCCAGTAAATGGAACTCAGTGAATTCAGCACAACTCAGATAATCAGTACGATCAGTAATAGATTCAGCTCAGTTTAGTACAGTCTAAGAATCAGATCAGTGTCTATTCAGTTCGGAGCAAAATTCAACACCGAGCGAGGGCAGGGATGACGACTTTTTCGTTAGTTAGGCAGAGTCGTTAATAGCAGTCCCTGTATTCCAGAACTGTGTAACCAACGCAGGATGAGGAGTCACCCATTAGATTAAGGCTTGACTACCTCCCAGGAGTCACCCGTTAGATTAGGCTTGGCTCCGCCCAGGTGTCACCCGTTAGATTAGTCTTGGCATCCTGGTCTTAAAAGTTGTCATAACCCGTGGCACGGTACTGACACCCTTCTAGCTGGGGTTACAGGTTGGACCCCACTAGTTTAGATTCGGGGCATGTCAGTTAGATGACTACCTCCCACAGTTTCAGTCTCAGTCTTCAGAATAGAACTCAGATCAATATTACGGAAATAAAAGTATTAGATACAGTCACTCAAACTTGTAAAGAACTTAGATAGTTCCATAGATCAAAAGATCACCCACTAGATATGCTTAATCTTAGATACCGCCAATCATTTTCATTATCAATAGATTCAGAGATCACCCGCTAGATAGGCTTAATCTCAGATTTAGTCAAGCAGTATCAGTATTAGTAGATTTTGGGATCACCCTCTAGATAGGCCTGATCTCAAGGGTCACTCATTAGATAGGATTGACCCCATAGCAGTTATCAGTAAGCTTAGACTCAGTTATTAGTAATCCAGTTATTAGAACTCAGTATTCACTATTATTATGATTTCAGTTATAGTTTATACTTCATGCATGTATCCTCATTCAGTAGTCCCATGTTATTCAGTCAGTATTGTTCATGCATGTGAACCCTTGCATTCAGTCTTACCTCATCTAGCGTACCAGTACATTCCCACGTACTGACGCATACTTTTCTTTTGCGCTATGGTGTTTTATAATATAGGTTCAGAAGCACGAGCTCCAAAGCACCCTTAGCAGTTCAGATGCAGCCAGCAGCAGTAGACTTAGCAGTGAGTCCTCATCATGTGAGGATGATCTTTATTTTATTATTTTATTAGATTTAGCATTTCAGTAGATGGAGTTAGTTGGGGGATTGTCCCATCAACTCCCTATTCAAACAGTTTAAAGGCTTTTTCAGACTAGAGTATTTTCAGATAGTTATTTTAGTTTTGGTATTTCTATACTTTATTCAGTTTGATTTCAGTATTGAACCTTATGGCAAGTTTCTGCCAGTTGTTTTACGTAATTTTGTAGTATATTATTCAGTGCTCAGTTACAGATATCAGTCTTGGGTTACCTTGTAGTCCTTCGGGGTCATAAGCACCGTGTAGCATTCGGGGTTCAGAATCCAGGGCGTTACACTCACTTTCATGGTTACTAATTTGATGGTTGACTTTTTTTTCTATTTTTTCACAAAATTATAGTAAATACTTTTGTTTGTTGATTATCTATTTTGACTAATTTTAAATATTTTACATCTTCTCTCGTTAAAATTAAGAAAAAATTAGTATTAGTTTTATTATGTTAATATACAAACAACTTAAACGTAAAGTACAATTTTGATAACTTATTGTACTTTTTATGTTGTTTCTAAATATATAAATTATTTTTAAAAAAGTTCAAAGATTTACGTTTGAATGAACGATCAAAATAAAGAAGTTTAACTTCCTCTGTTTTATTGTTTATGTTGAGGTAGCGTTGAACTTTGTCTAGCTAGCTCAAATCAAATTCAACCTGCTTATATCTGATCCGATCCGCTTATTTTTAAGGTTTTGTTAACGTGCTTGGTTATTTTTTGAACCCCCTTAATAAAAATTTTGGCTCCGACACTGGTTCGGATGTATATATGTTCCTTTTCTATAAAATAAATAAAAATGAATAAATGCACATGATTGTGCCACGTGTCCTTCCGTTAGTGTAAAGAACATATACGATCCAAATAATTAATGATAGGGACATATATGTAGTGAAAATATAAGAAAAGGTGTAAATGCACCATTAATTACTTATAACCACACCTTAAGTTTCTATTATTGCTTAAAATTTCATCCAACTAAACTAATTACAAAAATTCCTTTTTACTCAAAATAGTTGTTTCTTTTCTGATACATCTAAAAAACCCACTCACATCATCTTATTGTGCCGTAAATCAAGCCCAAAAATCAGGAAATATATCCCACGATTTTCTCAACTCCCCCATTTTGAATTTCCACCATGTTCTCATCTTCATCTTCTACTTCAACATTCAAGTTACAACTTTCATTAACTTTCTTTTGAATTTTCCACCATGTTCTCATCTACTGCTCAATTAGATCTAACAACTCCATCTTTCCACCATGAACTTTCTTTTTTAATTTTCACCATTTCATTATGATATGAACAACATTGGTTTTGTGAAAATAGATTGAAATATCAAAATAACTCGGCTATGATGAAGAAGTTATCGATTATTGCATCTGTAAAAAGGAAGAAGTAAGTTACAAAAAAGCAATTTTTCATGACACTACATGCGTTCTTATACATCATAAACTTTATATGTGATTTTGCTTCTTTATAGATATGATACACTCAATATACTGCGTCTGATACATAGATTCAAGGTTAATGAGTCCCATCATATATGTGATTATGGTTCATTTTTATACTTGATACATGTAATATACTTATTATGATACATAAATCTAATTTTGTCAAAATTTTAGATTTATATGATACATTCTAAAAATTGTATGTAAGTTTTAGTTTGTTTTACACCTGATACATTAAACATTATGAGTATGATATATAAATACAAGATATATCATTACTTTTGATATAGTGTTCAATGTTGAAGTTGATTTGTATTGTTTTTTTCATCCGATACATTCAAATTAGTGAGTATCAGACATATTTAGGGACTCTGGAGTTTTTGTAATAGGTTTTGCTGAGTTTCTTAGTGATGGTTTGGTTCCTTCATCTGGTTTTGATGCAGAATATCATCAAAAGAGATACACAATATTATTTTGGAGCTATGGCATCGTCAAGGCTAGGAAAGGATTTGCCAGCGACAATGAAGATCCACCAAAAAATAATAGAGATAGAAAAAACTGGGAGAATTTCGATAAGGAGATTATTTTGGTGATTTCAATCTGAATTTTGAATCTGCTACTAATTTTTAAGGATTAAAGAGATATATCTCAATCAGAATCAAATTAGTTGTTCTGTTATTTACTCTTTTACTGTTATTTTCCTTTTTTATAGTCAATTAGTTTGGTAGTTATGTATCTGTCGGTTGTGTATCCGGACCAAACTTATGTATCATATTTGGAATATTAAGTAATTAATATAAAAGTTGAGAGAGAGGGTAATTAGGTAGCAAAGTGTTGAAATTTATGTTGTTTACCCTTTAAAATAATTTTGGGGTATATATGTGGCTTTTCCATTCAAATTGATCACCATGCAAAGGGTGTCCAATCTTGTACAAGATACTTTTGATTAAAAAAGAAGAAAAATCTTATACAAGATGTGGGAAGTTTATTTTGTGACTAACACAAGTGTGTGAGGGATGTCCATGTTTGACAAGTGGAATTCAGGATCTTAAACCACTGTCCCAAAAACATTTCATGATAATGGATCAAGACGTAGTAAAAGGGTATTTCAGTACATTAAAGCTTCCATTGTGCAAAGAACGACTAAATCATATGGGTCTATTGTACACGATCTTACTGCATTTCTGCAAGAGGTTGTTTCCACAGCTTGAACTCATGACAAGGAGTGGCTCAACCATATCAGGGGCCTAATGCCGAAATCTAACCAAGGTCTTAATTTTATGTATGTATGTATATGTGTATATATATATATATATATATGAAGTTAGTCATTTATAGAAATATTACTCATGAGAGCGTTGTTTCTTTTAATTGAGTAATTTCTTTTCTTATTTCCTGTAGCACTAGTTTTATTTCTGGATTTAGGCTGCTACTCTCTTTATCTTTATTAATTAAATCCTTAAATTTTCTTTCTAATTCTGCTTGTTGATTTTTAAGGAAATCGAAGTTTTGCTCTATTTTATCTAGCAGCTTCTTTTGTTTATTTTGCAGGTCCTCTAATATTTCTAGAGTCTTTAATATTTTAGTATTTTTCTTTTGAACTATTTCTCCTAGGTTTATTGTAAGGTCTATAATAGTATTTAACTGGGAATTTTCTCCATGTAATATATGTTCTCCGCTATTAAAATTACACCTAATAAGAGAATTGTCTTTTAAACGTCTGTATTTCCTTTCAGCTTGAATTGTTAGATCTAAATACTCTAGTTTCTTGAAATTATCTATTTTAACACTATTATTCTTTATCCTAACGAGGGTGTATTGCTAGTACACTGTTTTTTGATGGCTTTTATTATAATATCTCTGTATTCTATACAATACCTAATACTTTCTAATCTACACTTCAACAAATTTATATAATCTACGCAGTTTACTAGTTTTATAAGGTCTAAGGTTATAATGGCTTTTGATAATTCTATAGTTTCTAATACTTCTATTTAATTTATCAAGATTTGTTCAAATCTTTGAAAATCCGTTAACCTGCTTACATACATTTATCAGCTGTTTACTTTATTTACCAATTTATTTACCTGTCTTTATTTTTTACATATTATCTTTTATTATCATTATCTCTATTTATTTTAGTATATACTGAGTGTGTGTGTGTATATATATATATATATATATATATATATATATATAGGGTCTTGCTACCATACTACATAAAGGTAGTATGTTAGCATCCTCCCCTTTTATTAATTTCCTTAAATGTCCTTACTTTTTTTGTCACCAAATTAAAATTAGGGACATTTTTGTCATTTCACTCAAATAACCCAACTCTTTTGCTTCTCTTTGATTCCACCCGTAACTTCATTCTTTTTGCACATCAATGGGGAAAAGAGATTTGACACTAACCGGGTTGTTTAGTTTTTTTTTTTTTTTCTAAATCTTCTTTTCTTTTTAAAAAATTTGGCCAGCACACTAATAGAGGTAAAATAATTTCATGAGTTCAAAAAATTTATTATGCGAATTTGCACATAAAAGATTCTGTGGTGTCCCTCTTATTACTTTTCATAAAAGTAGTATAAAAAATTCTACACAGAGAATAAGTTGTACAGGTGAAAAAAATATTTTTTTCAGATTAAATTCTTAATTTTTGTGCCTGTTAAAGAATTCTTCTCGTAATTCAAAAGAACACCATGAAATTGGAGGTTTAACTGCAAAGACTAATAAGAATTAGAATCAAAATAACAAGGATAAGATTACCCCACAAACTTCATCTCTATAAGTTTCCTTCAACTCCACTCTATTGAAGGCGGAATATCGAAATCTAACTATTTAATTGGATATAACAAACACAATTGTTTAATCGAATACTCCGAATTTCCTATTAGTTTGGATAAATAAGTGATACTTATGTTCTTGATTCTTCCATTGTTGTAACATACCAGGTTAGAAGGGTGAAGCTGGATAGAGAAAGCCGAAAGGAAGTTGGGATTTTTGATGAAATGGTAAAAATACCCCTATTTTTAATTTGGTGGTAAAAAAAGTAAAGACATTTAAGGAGATTAAAAAACAGGGAGGATGTCAACATACTACCTTCATGTAGTATGTTAACAAAACCCATATATATATATATATATATATATATATATATATAATGGAGCTCGATAATAATGGGCCCCTAGGCAATTGCCTAATTGGTCTAAAGGTTGAGACGCCCCCTCTAACCTTCAGGTCACATGACATCAAACTTTTATGGATATGTTCATCTAGAAATAGTATCAAGTATAAACATATATTTTTTGAAAAATATGTCAATATAGAGCAGTCCTTTCCATTAGAGATCTTCTTTTGAACAAAACACTTTTCCATTTATTCGAAGATTCTATTCATTCTTTGGTGTACTTCTCAAGCTATTACTTGAACGTGATTGGACAAGTTTATAAAGGTCTACCCCTTTTGATTTCTGAGAAGTCACCAAAGTTGATAAATTCTTGTCCAATATTTGAGCATATAATTTGGAAATACTCCGATTGAAAGGGTTCAAAACAAGAATCTTTTCCATTTAAAAATCTCAAATTTAGAATTAGACAGACCATCCTTTAAGATTGTGTATGGTTGGTAACTTGCAATAGTAGTATCTTAAACCTTTACAAATACTTTTGGCAACATGTACTAGTGGACTAAGTTGTTCAGATTCTCAATAAATTTTGCCGCGCATGTGTTGGATTCTTCAAAAAAGTATTTCTTTTGAAAAATCTAACCCACCAGATGTCATTTTTGAAAAGTCTGGACAACATAGCTAGTGAAAGCTACTAATAGGTGTGCATTGAAATAATTGAGTTGCACATAGAGGCGGGTCTAAGATTTGAACTGGATTTTGAATATTAGGTCAACGTCAAACTCTGCCTCTTGGTGCAGGCAAGCTAGTCCGATACCATTGTTATGAAAAAAAATATTCTCTATGATTACCATCTACCAATCATTTGAAAGAGGACTAGTGCGCTAAAAAAATACTAGTTTCTTAGTGGTGGCACTGGAATCTGAAAATCCTATGTTCTTGTATATCAGATTATTTTTGTTGTATTTATGTGCAAGATTCTTGCTGCAAGTTCTCCAAGAATATTACTAAAAAAATTTGTGAATAAGGACCCCTCCACTCTAGCATTAACAAAGAATCCTGAGCAAGTTGTCTAAAAGGGGATAAATCTTAGTGAAAGGTAATGACAAAGATTTTCAATTCTTATCATAGCTTGTATTATTTGTGACCAGGGGATGAATTTACTTGGCAAAAAATTACATTATATATATAAATAAGTTTGTATGTGTATATGTAGATTAGTGGTTTAAGGGGCTCAAAATTCACTTCAAGATTTCAAGTTCAAATCTCTATTACTATATTTTTTATTTTTCAAACCCTCTTAGTAAAAATATTGGATTCGCCACTTTTGTGACCTCACTTTGCACTGTGAATGAGTATCAGTGATCCAGATATGATTTTGCCATGAATAATGCTTAATGAATTTCACTTTAATTTCTAACTGTTGACTCTTACAATCCTGTAATAAGTCAGCCAATAATCCCTCTCTAATAGTTTGCTTGGCCGAGCTTTTATAATTTGAAAAATATTTTTCGTCACAAATATAATGCTTTTCGAACAAGTAATTTTGAAAAATAGCAATTGATGTTTATATTAAAGCAATAATTTATACTTTAGCAAAGTTTCAAAATATTTTCAAGAAAAAAACTACTTTTATAATTGTGTCATATATTTCCAATTGTCTTTTGCCATCCATTTACTTTGTCCTAGTACATTGCATAGTCTAAACAGTATAGCAAACACAGTTGTCTATGAAAAGTTGAGCTATATCCTGTCTAATTAAATATATTCGGATGACATGATAAATTATGTTATTTTATATTTTAACTGTTTAAATTTAGATAAGACGATAAATATAATTTTACATGCTATTATGATATGTAGAAATTCTAAGTTTGAGTCTCATCGATAACCATCAACAAAATAGTTTCAATTGAGACTCCAAAAGAATTAGACCTGAATGTGACGGAGTTGTTGAAGGTCTAATTATGCTACTATTAGGTTTAAGTTGGGCATTTTGTATATAACTCAAGTCGAATGCAGTGTACTAGCACATCGCGTCCTCCGAAATCTGCCCCTGTAAATTTCCAGTGAGGAAGGGATCCCAATCTTCGCGTTATTTTTGAAGAATATGACATACAATAGACGTTAACTTTGAAGAATTCAAACATGTTATTTTTCGGATTTAGTAAAATTTATGTTTTACAACAAGAACTTCAAAAACATATTCAAACTAACATACGAACAATCAAATGAAGTTGTAACTCTATATTCACAACTTTGAACTTCAATAATAAGTTGAACTCAACTTATGAACATCAACAAAAAATGAAATTCAAACTATTTTCTGAAAAATAGCAAAAACAGACGTTTAGAAAAAAATGAAGATTGGAAGATTCAAGTTCACCGAATTCGCGGTATGTCCTTAAGGAAGTTATTCCCCTCAAGTACCAAGGTTATGGAATATATCCTCCCAGGATAAAATGAATCAATTCGACATAATAGCAGTACCTCAAACTCCGTCGAACTACGAATACACTCAACGGAGTAAATCAAACTAAGAGTTTTTTTTTCAAGAAAGAGGTGTGTTTTTACTTTAAAATTTCATGTCTACATCTGAGGAAAAATTTCAAGTATTTATAGCCATCACGGTGTTACTTCATGAAGAGAAACAATGGTTCAGAAAAGTGTAGTACCCTTTCATAGAGGTACAACTCTTCAGAAAAAGTGCAACTCTTCGAAAAAGTCAAAACTCATTGGAAAGGTCATGACCATCCAAATCGAAAAGAAGTATATTCAAATTGCATTCTTTCTCTTGATGTCTTTTCAAAAAAAATGTATATTCATTTTTCATCCACAACTATTAAAAACCTAACACAATACGCTTCACAATTTCATAAATGATATACATAAAATATCCTCCATGATTACCAATCACAGAGAAGAGGGATCTATAAGCAAAACAACACAAACTTTAGGAGAAATTGTGGGGATTTATTCCATATCATTTTCAATAACAAGATTCTTGAATACTACAATAGCGCTGATGTTATTATATATCAACATATATATATGGATTCCTATTGTAACTTTTGCATGATATTACCTATGAAATTTAGGGTATCAGGACCCTCCACTCCAAACAACTTGTCTATAATGGGATATTCCCCCTTTTGATAATCTTGAGAGGTTTTAAATCAGAGGCCGAGTCAAGATTTAAAAGTTATGAACTTTGAACTTATCATGAAATTCAGTTCATTTAGTTACTAAATTTGTAGTTAAATATTATACATATTGATTGGATTTTCAAATACAAATATATGATTTAAGCAAAAATCACTCAATTATTTGTAACATAAAAATCATTCAACTTGATCAAACATCATATAAAATCACTAAACTATTACTTGGCAACAAAAATTGTTCATCTTGACCTAATTAAGAATCATATCCAAGTTACAATCCTTTTTGTAAACAAGTTACTTAATTTTGCAAAAGTATAATACATCCTCCCTTCATTTTTATTTGTAACTTATTTTTAAAATAAAATTTTATTTTTATTTGTCACTTTAATATCTTAAGAAAAATAATTATTTTTTCAGGCTTTACCTTAACATTAATTACTTATTCTCCAAATCATTTTTTAATTCCTAATACTAAATATCAATTAATTAGAATAGTATAGACTATAACAAGTAAAAATGAAGGGAGTATAAAATATCTTCTTTTGTTTTTTGCTTTCCTCCTCCTAATGACTTTTTGTGATATTTAGGCAAAATTAATTAAGTGATATTTTGGTGAGTCGTGATAAATAAAATTGAGTGATTTTCTTTATAGAAATAGTTTAATAATTTTAGGGTAATGAAATAAAAATTGAGTTACCATCTAGAAAATCATTCTTTGAATCAACATTTTCTTTATTTTGGGAAACCTTTCCAGATCCGGAAAAGAATTGTTATGCAAAGTTTTGGTGTGTCAATTCAATTAGCTTGAAAGCCATTTTACTTGAATCCTGGTAAAACATAAGATCTTGTCCAATGAAGAATCATATTCATTCTTAATCACGGGACTCGGTGACCTCTCCGGTCAAGTCCTATTATGGAGTACTTTGTCAAGGAGGGCTTTAACCACAGGTCTCGGCGGTCAAAGGCGGAGCCAGAATTTTCACTAAGAAGGTTCAAAATCGAAAAAGTAATCACACGAAACTAGTCGAAGGGAGTTCAACATCAACTATATATACATAAAAGATAATTTTAACCATGTATAAATAGTACTCCCTCCGTCCCAAATTATGTGTCATCATTTCCTTTTTAATCCGTCTCAAAATAAGTGTCGTCTTTCCTTATTTGGCAACTTTTTAAAGGCACAATTACCCTTTTACCCTTATTGGTCCCACTTAATTAAAAAAAAAATATTGACACATTTTTTGATAAAGGATAATTTGGTAAACTTTACCAAGTCTTCCCTTATTTCATAAACTCCGTACCCGATCAAATGGCGACACATAAAATGGATCGAAGGGAGTATAATTTTTCGTCGAAAAGGGTTCGGATGAACCTCTAGTTATAAGGTGGCTCCGCCCCTGTCGGCGGCCTCTCCAGTCAAGTCCTATTATGAAGTGAGTCACTTTTGTTAAGGAGGGCTTTAACCTCACTGTGAAACTCCTCTACCTGTATTTGAGTTTAGTCAAATTTTAATGCGGATACCAGGCAATAAGAATAAAACCAAATTAAGAGAAAAAAGAAGAATCATATTCTATTGTACAACATGTACAGTCAGAGCATAAAGTTCTATACCAAAGGATCTACTTGATATAGATTCCAAATAATTGGAATAATGTGCCTAGTTTTATTGGTACATATATATGACATTTAGTATATCTAAGCTGGTTATACCAGAATGATATTGTTCACATTGGATAAAAGTTTACTTCAATTAACATCCATCCAAGAATGTTAGGTCATTAAGAAATCTTTTATTACTAATAATTCTAAAATTATTAATGTTGGGCTCAGTCAACTCAACGATATTCTTAACGTAATGTGATTGTGTATATTGTCTATTTGGACTAAATGCACACAATTTTCTCTAAAAGGTCACACATCATTAAGATATTTTACACCTTGTTGTAGCTACACAGTTGTTTCAGCTATCATTGAAACTTTTATTTGCACAATCAAAAATTTTCCCTCAAATTAAGTTTCACGTGGTCCATTACCACGAATCACGGGTCAATTTCTGAGATTCATTGTGTGGCACTCATATCGTCTGAGTAGCAAACTAGCTTCTTCTTGCGTATACATCTCAAGCTCGTAAGGGTAATTAAGGAACTCCATTCCACATCACTCTCACATCTTCATATTCATCTAAATTGAAACTGGGGTCTAATATTGATTGTTGCGCTCAGTCAACCAAAAAATACTTATACATAATGTGATATTGTTTGTTTTAGATCAAACTACACGATTTTTCTTAAAAGATCTCACACTATTATTAGATCCTACATCTTATAATTTTAATCTTTTAGCTACTAATATAAAACTTTGAATCGCACTCCAAAAATTAAAAAGAAAAAACAGCACTTCTAAACATTGTACACAAGATGTCGGAAATAAAATTAGGGATCTAAATCCTATCCACCAGCTAGGTGAACTCTCTAGGTGATCGATCCACTTGCTCAGGATGATACTATAAAAAGCAAGAAAGATACTTTCAAAGAATTAAAATTAAAGTCTATCTATAGATATATATACTTTATCCTATTTTTGCCTCCACATGCATCTTCCCATAAGTCTCATTTCATATTGCTGACAAGAATCACATTTATGTGTAAGTGTAACTGGATCCCCTCCTAGAAATTGAAAAAGAGATTCCCCAACTTGCTATTTCCAGCACTTCCTTTCCGTTTTTTTTTTTTATACTACTATAATTGTGTTTGAGTCAGAGACGAATTTAGATTTTTTTAAATCATGAGTACATTATTAAAAAAAAAAAAAAAATCTAGTGAAAATTATTCTCTAATACTCTCTAAGTAAATAACTTAACACTCAACTAGGTACACCAAATTCGCCCTTGGTCTGTGCCAAGCATTTTGTACGTATCTCAATAATTTCATAGGATATTTGTAATTCTTCTATATTGTAATAGTAGAGTGCTTGTGTCAACTTGTTTGCACTTTGATAATTTCATTGGTAAAATTGTTGTTATCTTCATTAGAGCCAGAGCTAGAGTGTTAGTTAGTTTTGACATAATGTTCAATAGAATTCCATTACTTTGGCCAAAATCATGCATTGTATTAAAAAAAAAATCCTTGAATATGTAGAAATAATTTATTCAGAACTTATCAGGCTATCTTTTTTAGAATTCAAATCTATAAAGTATTCGAAATCTAGATCCACTTCTACGTACCAATATAGATGTCGAATAATGCTATCCATTAATTATTAATTAATAAATTCAAAGAAATCATCACCAAATATTTATCTAATCGCTTTTGAAATTTAAACAACAATTTTACTATAATTTTCATCCACTTTATTGACGGTCAGGCTGGCCACACCTTAGGTGCCACCTTTCCCTCCATCCTATTAATAACCAAGCTTACCCATCTTGTCCATACAAATCCCCTTGACTTAGTCCTAAGTACTCCACTTTCTTCTGGAACTTCTTCTCCCTCTTCCAACTATAATTCTCTAACACACACAATTCCTTCTTATAACAATGGCCACATGGACAACAAAACAAAACAAGAAATTTGAGGATGCATTGGCGTTATATGACAAGGATACTCCTGATAGGTGGCATAATATTGCTAGGTATGTTGGTGGAAAATCAGCTGAGGAAGTGAAGAGACACTATGAATTGCTTGAAAAAGATGTCATGAAGATTGAAAATGATCAAGTTCCTTTGCCCAATTATAGGGCTAATGCTAGCAATGGAAGAAGTAATTATGCTAATGAACAAAGGTATTGTTAATCTTTTTCATTAACATATCAACAAGATAGTCACACATTTTCCATTTTCAGGCTCGATTAAATTCATATTCACTTATTTTACTAAAAAGATCGCTAATTTCCAACTGTCTATATTTTGTTGGTTAGGGATTTTCAATGAAGTAAAAAACGTAAAAACAGTACCAATGAGCCATTTTCAGAAATTTCTGTCAAGAATTAGCAATTTTTTTATTATATGATAATATAATTAAAATTTTATACTATTACTACAATTTATCATCTAATATGTGTTTCTCACACTTTTCAAAAATCATAATGATTATGTGTAGATTGGATATTCCTCCAAAAATATGGCAACTTTTGAAGGTCTAACATCGACGCGACGACAATTTTGAAAAATTTGAAAAATATAGTAATTACATTTCAAGTGATCAGACAGTATAAATATTTTCATGTTATAACTAAATCCGTTTCATGTTCTTTCCTAAAGTATTTCAGTTTTTTTAAAAAAAAAAAAATTAAATTGACATGACACGCTTTGTAAACCGACATATTATCATGTGACTATACTTGTGTTAAAACTATTAATTTGACAAGAAACTCCCAAAAATAATAAAGCATATATATTTGACCGTCCATAAATTTAGTATACCATCAAGTTAAGTTGATCTATATTTTATAATAACGAAAAAAAATTATAATACTATAGTATTTCGTAATAAACACGATATATGGTAACCTGAAAAATAGAATAGCCACCGGCTTGTGTAAATATAAATATTACTTGTACTGCAAATGTGTATTACTTAAATCTAGACATGTTTAAATTATAAAATACTTGAAACTTCTAGATTTTTTTTGATATTTTAGGAAGCTACAAATGTTACCTATAATTAATATTTAAGTTCCTAATTAAGCAATCCCACATGAAATCTAATCCTACGTACTTGTTAATTAAGCTCTAAGTAACTCACATGAAATCTAATCCAACTTGTTTTAAACCACATGCAAATTGTCCTACATCTTAATTAATCTCTGACCACCTTATCATACAAAACAAAATTGTTTTAAATTATATCTTGTCTTATAAAGTATATCATCACATGGTGTAACACATATTTAAACTAAGTTATAAACAAATTGATAGAATTCTACTACTTTGAAAGGGCAACTTTTTAACCAATAATGGTTGTAGTAAGGTAAATTGTCTGTACTATATTCCAGTGTTTTTTTTTTCGAATTTTGTGTGAATGCAGAAAGCTTAGTTTATGTATCTGATTGTCTTTTAAAAAAAAATAATTGATGAGGTAAAAAATATTTTATGAGTATTATTTAATATATTATACCAAGTTGTTTGTCTTATTTTTTTTAAGTTATCATTTTCACTTACTATGGGCAATTACATGTAATTATTTTTGATGATTTAATAGTGTAAGAATTCTTTTACATATAAATGTATCGAAGTTAAGCTCTTTTTTGTATTATTTTGTTTGAACAGGCTTCTGCAGAATCTGAGGTTATAGTAAGAAGAAAATTGCATGGATGTTCAATACCATCAGAATATTCCCAGTATAAAACGCATACAAAAACTATTCTATGTTTATTATTAAAGCATTATGTTGCTAAAATGCATGATATATATGTACTTAAATAAAACCATGTTTACTTTAATTTTCTCTTTCTCTTGAATTTTTGCCTTTGGGATGTCGAAAATTTTTTTATTGTTGGTTTACAACGAATGTAGAGTTGATGGTAGGAATTCGACTGAATCAATAGCTTTATCCCAAAATTTTTTATTTAATATATGCAAATCATTACTCTAAAAAGGGTTAAAATTTAAAATTTATAAGTTTTAAATTTGATTTAGCGTACACTTCATCGACATCAAGAATGATCACATTGTAAAATTGATACACTATAGTCATGTTTCCATCTTGATTCTTGATCAATTGATTATACTATCGAAAAGAAATATATATATGATGCTCAGGTCAATATACACGTAAGTTTTTTATTATTAATTTGACTTCAAAATCAAAATGTCATAGAAAGAGAATAGTGGGGATCAAAACAACAGGTCAATATTACTTAATTTGGGATGTGACGTTCAAATAATAAAAGTCATATCATTTGTGCAGGTGTAAGACTTAAAACTTATGTTTTAAATATATTAGTATAACATTTGTGTGATAATAAACGTAAATTAATTTTTGTAGTTGAACATTACAGTTATAATATGTATATCATGCATTTATTATTTTAATATAAATATCAAATGCGGAAAAGTTTTAGGGAAAGGACAGAAACGGCACTTCAAATTAAACTATTTCCTTGAAAATGGCCATGGAATTTAAATTCTACTTTCTGGACATTTTAATTTACTGACTGGTTCTATACCGTTTTTACACAACTTTTATACAGGTTTTATACAAATCTTATACATAAATATTCTATACGAAAATTATACGGTTTTGATACATAATTTATATAATAACTGTACTTTTTTTTACACGTTTTATACAACAATTATATAATTTATATACACTTTCTATATATTGTACATATGCATATTTGATAGAACTATACATATATCTTATATAAATTCATATTCTATTTAATAATTATATCATTTTTATATAATTTAATTATTATTTCTAAAGAATAAAAAAAAACAGAATATTTGATCAATTTAAAATTTTATAGTAAAAAAAAATTGAAATATTTTTAAAAGGGCCGAATTTTTCAAGTTAAATATTGTATCAGTGTTGTATATAGACTGTATCAGTATCGTATATGGACTGCATATAGACTACGTGGATCAAAATGAACCAAATTGAGAAAGATTAGGAAATGACCATAAAATGGCATTTGTTTAGCCGACAGGATATTATTTGTCCAAATATCAAACTTGGACTATTATTTTTTAAAAAGGTGTCCTTTACCCAAAAGTTTTTACCGACTTTAAGTATAATTAAATACAAACCTCATTGTTACTCGCGTCCAATGTTTACACCAAATATAGCTGATTAGATATGGGCTGTGCTAATTGTTGGATAACTGAGTTTTCAACTAAAATGGGCATAAATGGGCCGTGAGTAAGGAAAAGAAGGACACAGTGCACATATAGCCAATTTGAAGGGACCATTTTAAGTCATAGCCATATATAAACTTTGTTTTATAAGTTTAGCCACTTAATATTAAGGGTGGGCATAAATACCGAAAAATTAAAATACCGAATCGAACAGAATTCTTTCAATTTTTTTATTTTGATTTTTTAATTTTTCGGTTCGATTTTGATTTATTTTTTTACAAATTCGATATTTCGGTTCGGTTTTCGATTTTTAGGTTGATGTAATTCGATTTTCGGTTTAAACCGAAATAAATCAAAAAAAATTAAAATACTTTTAAAATTATTATATAGATATTAATATATATACATATTTATAATTAAAAATTACATATATACACAAGGTAACTTTACCTTATTACAAAAAATCCCATATTGAAAAACAAATTACAAAAATTGCAAATTAATTACTCAAATTCCTATTTTTATTACCTTCTCTCTCTTCCTTCTTATACATCCCACACCACCTATTTTGCTTCAAATTGTACTCCTTATTTTCCTCCTAAAACGTAGCTACCTTTTCTCTCCAATTATCTATCTCCATTAAACCTCCTTATTATCTCTCCACAATTGATTTTTTTTTTTTCTAAAAAATCAAGTTTACAATTTAAATCTTCATATAAAACCTCCTCCACGTTGAAACCATTTCGTTAATTAATTAATACATAAACTTCTTTCATTATGTCTTTCATATTTGGTCCTACCCTTTCACAAATCACGCATATCCAACCCAACCTCCAAGTAATGTGAATGTTAATGTGAAATTCAAAATTCTGAGACGAAGGAATTATGTAGGATACAAGCTAGTCTTCTGTTGCTATCACTTTTCCAATTCATAATTGTGGATTTACATGTCTCAAATGGATCTGAAAGTTGCACGGGATTCACTAGATTTGTTATTTAAGCATTTTCAAATTTCATCAAGAACATAGAGATGTTAAACAATTACAACACTTCTTAATTTATGTTGATTTGAATTCTTGGTTTTTATTGTTTTATAGAAACTGCTTATACATACATATGTTATGTATAGTCAGCAACATCATTTACTATAGGGTCATGTTTCGATTTTAATTCAGTTTATTGTAAAATCTATTGTATCGGTACTTCTCAATCATTAGAATGTTAATACTATCTATGTTTGCAACTAATACAATAAATTGTCGTTTATATCTAACCTATAACAAACATTTATACATTTAAGTGTTTAATATTTACAACGTATGACAAATAATTATACACTAAATTGCATGTCAGATATCATTATATTTTCAAACTACTGAATCTCATGCTTTTAAATATTTGTATAATAACAGTATACATTCATTACGTCATCGTACATTTAAATATATGTATAATAACTTCTAATACAATAAATATTATAACGCAAAGTAACAAAATACATTGTAATAGATAAAACAGTTATGCATGAATCAGCTTATATACATGTAAGTAACAAAAATTTAATCTAAATACTTAACCAATATTTTTTCAGATTTCATATTTTAGATACATTAGTAATCTTTTTAACTATTGAATGAGATATGATTATACATTACTTATGTCATCATACTTTACAACACATATATAATAAATCCTCATACAATATATATTATCATGCAAAGTATAAAACAACATTATAATATATAAAATAGTTATGTATGAAACAATTTATACATATGTATGCACCATAATTAAATCTAAATAATTAATCAATATTTTATCGAACCCCATACTTCGGATATATTATTAATATTATATAGTAATTACACATGTCATAACATTATATAATCAGGATATTTTTTGAATTTGAATTTTATCGGACTTCGTACTTCGAATATAAAGAATATCAGACTGTCAAGACTCTGAATGTCTCAACAATATAGTGATGTTCATTGATTTTGAGAAACGGAAGAAAACAATCGTTTTTTTTTTCAAATTGAATTTCAAATCGCAATAACAAAAAAATAAATAAATTGTGGTGATGTTTCAAGTATTTTTTGAATTTGAATTACAGTTACTATTTTTAAGCATCTATAAAATAAGAATATTAATTACTGCTCTTATTAAGGTAAGAGAATAATTGAATATGGTTGTTAGCTAATTAATGGCTATAATTAAGGAACAGAAAGATAATATCTGTTTTTTATTACCTTAAATTTAGGATTAACAATTTTATCATACATTCAAAGAATGTATGAGGGACATCCTAATGTATGAATATATTTTCAAAATTTGGGAGAGAGAAAGGCTAAAGGTATTTTATGTAATTACTTTGTCTTGGGAGGGGATTTATGTGGTTTATACTATTTATAATACATAAGCCCATTAGCTATTTACGCTTTAGCTACTATTCACTACTGCCTACAACCCAAAGCCCAAAATTCAAATACACTCAACAACCGAAATCGAAAGTTATTTTTTGCATTGACTTTTGCAACCAAAAGTTAATATATACATAGTCCTCCATCTGATTTTTGCATTAGAGGTGATTCTTCTTATTTGTCACCTAGAAGACTTTACAAGTTTATATTGATTTTTCTTTAACGTAAAAAAATTAAACTAGTGCGATTTACAAATATAATTTAGCCTATTAAATAGGCCCAAAATCAAAAAACCGAAATTATTAAACCGAACAAGAAATAAGATTAGAAGAAATGCTTATGAAAGAGAATTTAATCGAATATTTTAGAACAAAAGATATAGAATATTTAGAATATCTCAAAAATAATCTAGAAGAATTACAAAGACTAAGAGAAAAAACAGATCCATAGTTACGACAGATCTATTAAAGTTATCCGCACCCCCTACAATTGGTATCAAAGCCTATGCTAATTAAAGTTATGAAAGTAGTATATAATTGGATTTATTTGATAATTATGAGGAAAATTAGATTTAGATATCCACCAAAACAATATTTATAATATTTGATGAATAACGTACAAAACCACAACAATATAAAAAATTAAAACAAATAATATCTGAAAAACGTACAGAATTAAAAATAAGGATAGAAAGACTATAGTATAACATAATTGTCGGAGTTAGTAAAAACTCAATAAATGCACAAAAAGAAGAAATATCAAATTTAGAATCAACAATAGATGGTCTAGAATATATATATCAACATAACTTATGTACATTAAAATAAAATGAACAAAGAAGAATTTATAATAGACGAAAAAATATATGAAAATCACGAAGGATTAAAAATAAAAACAGTATTCTCTAATTTAGGAAGGAGATATAAGAAAATAGGTGAACATTTATATTTAATGTTAGAAAAAGAAGAATTAAAATTAGAAGATAAGTTGACAGTCATGGTAAGAATAGAAAGAGAAAACAAAGAGATAGACAGAAAAAAGAAAATAGATAAAATAAAACAACAAACCACAGAAGAAATACGAAAAATAGAATAAACTAAAAATAGTAGGATTGCTGAATTAGAAAAAGAACTATAAAGCTTACATAAATCGAACCGAACCGAACCGAACTAATTCGGTTCGGTTTTTGGTTCACATAATTTCATTACCGAAACCCAACAAAAATGAAATAAAAAAATCGAATCCGAACCGAAGCACCAAACACCCACCCCTACTTAATATAAGCAGAATCTATTGAAGTTGTAAAAAATCGGTTCAAGGTTATAAATTCTGTCTGAAATTTGACATGCAACTTGTGTAAAAGAAAAAAAAAAAACACTCATATTTTTCTTTTAGTTTGGCCTGACAATTATCTCAAAACTTCATATATTTTTGCTTGAAATTTGTCTTGACAAATCAAATTTGAGATATCAAGCCTAAGCACGTCCGGCGTCTCCCCCCAAATGAAGTACGATACGGGATAGAGTTGCTATTAAAAAAAAAATAATAATAAGGTTAAAGGTTAAAATATAATTATTAAATAATTAATAAGCAAAGACAAAAGCAAAAAAATAACAATGTAATAACACCAAATCGATGATTGCATAAAAATGAAACTTTTTTATCATTATTAACTAATAATGAATTTAACAATACTATACAATCAAATTTAGGTTTAAATTCTCTCCTTCCCTCCGCACTATGTATCACTAAAAAAGGAGCACCACTCATTTCTATTTCTACTATATATAAGTGAAGCTTGGGGTAATTACCAAGGGTATTTTGGTAGAAAACACCAAGGATATTTTCGTAACAAACACCTACAATCAGTAATAAAGGTCCTGTGGTAATGACACTTTCATGTGTCTTTTCCCTTTACTTTTTAATTTTACCAAATTCACTTCTCCCATGTTCATTTTCTCTTTTCATTTTTCTTTCTCAAACTTCATTCCCTACGCACCTTGACACCAAAATACAAGCTTCAAACAAAATTCGTTCTCGCTTGCTCCAAGTGGCTGGTATAGTTTTCTTTCTCTTTTACTTTCCGCGTTTTCTATATGTTTGCGGCGAATTTTGTTATTTTTTGAAGGTCGGATTGGTTATGAGTTGGATATCTTTAGTTGCTTCTCCTTGATGTGTTTCCTTAAATTTCAATGAACTTTCTTTTACTGCTACTAATCTATGTTGGCAACCCCTTGCATATTAGAAAAAAAATCATATTTGATTAAATGACCTGATTGTGATTGTCATCCTCTCCTTAAGTTCCACCAAATCCAACTATTATTATTATAGATGCGTGTCCGCTATACACATATGACACATATTTTCTTTCCAATCTTCTCTATCCCTATTGTTTTTTCTCTCTCAGCTCATATCTCTCTCTGTATTCAGAATATCTCTATTTTCTTCGAACTTGATTTGTAAATTGGTGTATCATAAGGTACTTTTGACTTTTAAATTTCATGTTTTTCTTGAGTATTTGATATCTATGTTAAATTTTCTATGTAGGTTGTTGTTTTGGGTCATATTTGGTGATGGATATTTGAATAATTTTTATGCTTACACTATGGCTTCCTCTGTTTCTCTTCCTGCTGAGCTTTAAGGTTATTGTTATGATTGTCCATGGTTGATTTTGCTATGCTCTTTTCAGTGAGTTTCGATTAATTTTTTCCTTTTTCCTTGTATATTAAAAAATATTGTACATGCATGCAGGTTTTGTCACACCCCCTTTTTAACCAAAAAGAATTAATTTTAAAGTTCGAAAGGGTTTTATTATTAAGTGACAAAAGAAAGATTTATTTCGGAAAGAATTTGTTTTACAATTAACTCAGATTCGCCACTTGATATAGATCGGGTGTGCCAAGTCACCTTTGGAAATCCTTTTTCAAAACTGTTTTTTAGTCTTTTAAATTGGTTTGCGAACAGAGATTACGGCTAAGGAATTCTGTTGACCGAGGGAAAGGTGTTAGGCACCCCTCGATCCCGTGGTTCAACCACGGTCGCTTGGTGGAGCATATCGACTAATTTTGACACTAAGAACGTATAAATCATATCAAACACATAAAATAAAGCAAAAAACACATCAAATAACAATCCAAAACCAAAATAATAATGTCCAGTCCAATTATACAGTCCAAAATAGAAAAATGCGAAAAAAATATAAATCCTATTCTATACTAGTCCTAGACTAAGCTTCACCCGATGCCTCGAGCCTTCGTCACGAACGTCCTCCGGATACAAAATACTTCGGAGTATTCCCCGGCAAATAAACACGAATACCTCAGGGCATTCCCCGACCAAATAAATACATTTGAATTAAATACAATAAACTAGAAAATATTCAACACGCACATTTAAACATTCAACGTATTCAACAACACATCACTCCTAAATTTGTCTACCCGAACCTAAGCATTTTTTCTTATCCAATTCGACCTATCATGATACTATCGAATTCACAAACTTAATACTGATTCCGAATTAAGCAAAACAACAACAAACCAACACTAATCTCGATTCACCCCTTTTATCAATTTCTCAATTTCGTCTCAAATTCATGATCAACCAATGATCAACATATGCATCAATTATCAAATCATTTTTTCAAAATCCGAAACTAGCATCAATCAACACACAACAATGATTCAAACATACCAAACAACAAATCATTCACATTCACGTAAAAATTAAAGGGAGAGAAAATAGAATTGGACCTCAATGTCACTTTCAAAATTGATGTATTATTTCGATTAAATTCGATAGAATCCGCGTCCAATAACCTCGACGGGTACCAAAATCTCGACTCTCTAAATCAGTTAAAAACTAGTCCAAAGCAATACCCAAAATCTGATTCAAACTCACAAATCACAAAGAAGCAGACAAACACTCAAAACCCAATTCGTACCACCAAGAAACGTGATTTTTAGATCGAAATCGAGCTGATGGTACTATTTTCCATCGGATTTCACTGGGATAGTAGCCAAACGCAGCTTTTGATGTTCCCAGTGGCTGTTCCAGCGACTTTTAAGTGGGAGTTCATTAGAATTAGCTTAGAGGGGTCGGGATTGGCTTGTTTGGTTGTTGATTCGCGTTGTTCTGGTGATAGTTCGATCAAAAAACGTGGGGAAGTGGGCTGGTGGTGTTTCTTGGCAGTGGATGAGCCTTTTTTCGGTGAGCTTCAGACGAGGACTCGCCGGTTTTCGATCTCTCTCTCCCTTCACTCTCTATCTCCCTTTTGTCTCCCTACTCTCACACTATTTCAGTGGATGTGTGTGTAATTATGTGTGTACGTATGTGATGGTGAGGAGTGTGTGTATCTGTAACAGTACATGGGTGGGCGTGAATGTGTGTGTATAGAATATTGTTGAATGTGTGTGTATGGAATATTGTTGGAGAAGAAGAGAATTTTTGTGAGGTGTGTATGGTGGTTTTCGTGAGTGGGATCCCTTCTACAGTGAGGTGTGTATATGTGTAGTTGTGTATGTGTGTTTTGTATTGACAAAAAGAGAGTGGTCACATGAGTGTGTGCAGAGGGTGGTTGGATTAGGTAAGGTGGGTGGGTTAGGGAATAGATAAGGGTAGGGTCGGGAGAGGTAAGAAATGGTAAAAATTAATTTTTAGGGCGGACAAAATTATGTGTCTATATTATGCCCCTATTTGGATGTAAATACAAAGTGTTTTCAGACAAAGAAGCAGACAGCAAGATAAATTTTGTCCGACCATTATTCAAAAGAATGGTGAAGAAAGATAGAGTGAAATTGAATCTTGACTTTGTACTTCTTACTATCCCAGATTAGGTGGGGATCAGGATGCAGGTAGTTTTAGCTTGAAAATAAGATAGACCATACCGAGTTGGAGATTCAAGTGAGGTTCTGTCGAGGTTTCGATTCGCGGCTTTGTCATTGCATCAAAATAAAATTATAAGTTAAAAGATGAATGACATTACAAAAGACCTATCTATGCAACATCTCTTGATTCTTGTCTTGGGTCTTCAATACTTTCAAAAGTGACAAAAGATCTGATCTTCTTTCGGTTGAACTTGAAGATACATTCTTTCTCCATACAAAATTTGGAGTTGGAGGTGAACTGAAAAATTGATCATGTTCCAGCGGTGGAACTTCTGAATTTAATCGTAAATTTGAAAATCTTCACCTTATTCTCCAGGCAGGCTCCCGACTTACAATTTCTTCACCTGGTTGCTTGACTTTCAATTTCTTCATCTTGTTTTTCAAGCGGGCTCCTGAAATTAATTTCAAAACTAGAACGAAAATTATCCCAAACAAAGATTATGATAAAGAAAGATTCCATTTTTCTGAAAATAAAGTCCCATTTTTCAGGAGAGTCCTGAACAAAAGCAAAGTTCCATTTTTTAGGAGGATCCTGAACATAAAGTAAATTTTTATTTTCCAGGCGAGGGTCCTGAACATTAAGTAGATTCCCATTTTTCAGGAGGGTCCTGAACATAAAGTAAATTCTCATTTTTCAGGAGGGTCCTGAACACAAAGTAAATTCTCATTTTCTAGGAGGGTCCTGAACACAAAGTAAATTTCCATTTTTCAGGAGGGTCCTGAACATAAAATAACTTTCCATTTTCCAGGAGGGTCCTGAACATAAAGTAACTTTCCATTTTCCAGGAGGTTCCTGACTATAAAATAAATTTTCATTTTTCAGGAGGGTCCTGAACATAAAGTAAATTTTTATTTTCCAGGAGGGTTCTAAACATAAAGTAAACTCCCATTTTCAGGAGGGTCTTGAACATAAAGTAAACTCCTATTTTCTAGGAGAGTCCTGAACATAAAGTAAATTTTGATTTTTCAGGAGGGTCCTGAACACAAAGTAAATTCTTATTTTTCAGGAGGGTCCTAAATACAACGTAAATTCTCATTTTTCAGGAGAGTCCTGAACACAAAGTAAATTTCCATGGATGTGCTTTTCCAATGGTCGCTGAATTAAATGAAGCGAATTTGCCCCTATTTCAACAAAGAAAATCTGTCAGTTAAAAATTTAGTAGTGGCTTGTAGCACTTGACTGTCCCAACACCTGCTCTAGTGTTTATTCCCTTTATTTTTTTCAGATTACTAGTACTTGCCCCTGCTTTATCGCTGTTATTGACCTAAACTCAGATTATTAAGAATGACTCTGAAATAAACACAGTATCTCTGCTTTTCCATGTTTCTCGAATAGACCCTTTAAACCTTGATATTTCCATGAGTTTCCAGACTTGTTTGTTGACAAAGCTTTTGCATGCCTTATTTTAGCTCACAATCATGTCCCTTTCATGTGCTGCCTTTTTGTCTTGCTTTGTACAATTGAAGAAGCTGGTAGCCAGTTTTGAAATCCTTTTTCACTTGTTTTGACATGGACTGGACTCAAAAACAAGAGAAAAATGATAATAATTTTTGTTTTATTTGGATAACTGACTCAAGAAAATAAAAATATAACTATAGAGAAGAAATAAATGACAATGAATGTCCCAAGAATGACAATGAATGTCCCCATTGAAAAAGATAAAAGAAAAGTTTATCTGAAAATGACAGTCAACTCTAATGATTATGACATGCATATCGGATTAAACTGTCTGATCTTTCTATCCCAAACTCTCACAAATTGTTGTTGAGTTAATGACCCTGAAACTAAGTTGCTTCCTTGGGACGATTGCATTCGGAGACCTCATTCGATTAGTGGAGCCTTGAAGGGCTTTCGCCAACAAACCTCTCTCATTTTCCTTTTCTCACCTCACCATTGTCTTATGGTATCCGAGAGAGTTTTTCATCAATGAGATTCTCTTATTTTTATTTCTCTCAAATTATAGTCGTCTTACAGTGCCCGTGAGGGTTCTCACCGATAAAAATCTCTCATTTTTATCTCTCTCAACTTACTATCATCTTACGGTGTCTGTGAGAGTTTTCACCCACAAGACACTCTCATTTTTATTTCTCTCCTGGTTCCTTATGCTGCAGAAAACAAGTAGTACCCAAATGCATCATCACATCCATTGCATGCTTAGCCTTAACATTTTTAAAAATTGATTTGAAGGTCTTTCTTTTGTTGTATCTTGGCTTTCGGATATGGTTAGAAAGAAAGGATGTCATGAGGCCCAAACGACACTTGAAGTGGGGTGTGACTTACAACTTTTAGAATCGACTCAAATAATGAAAATTAACTCATGCCTCAATTTTTTTTGACTGGGCAATTCTAAATTATTTATTTGGTTAGACCGAGCCGAAGTAAGGCAACCTACGTATCTCACCCCCGAGAGAGGAGAATCAGGTGACGTGTAGTTCTGACAACTTGTTCCTTTGCCTGATTCTGATTTCTCTTCTCTTTTGTTGACTCTTTTTCTCTTTGGGACTTTTCTGACTCTATTTTTCTTGACACCCTCCTCTTTCTTTCTTTTTGGATATATTTTTTTCTCTTTTTCTTTTTTGTTATTTTTTTTGAAACTTTTCTAACTCTATTCTTTTGTTTGACACCTTTATTTTGAGCTTTGCTAACTATATCTTGATTCCAAAAGAGAGGTATAAAAGAAAATAAAATTAAGGCTCAAATGGGGTAAACAAAGGATGCCACAATGTTTGGATAGCAGAATGAAAAACCTTCGTCATATCAATCCTTGAAAATGCAAGTACATATCATGCAATATGAAATGATAAATGAAGATCATTTGTGATACTTTAACAACACTAACTTTAACTGAGCATGTGCCACTTCTTCTTCTACACTTGTCCAGCATACAACTCCACATTTGTTATACATTCCTCACATCGAATGACTCATACTTTCATGGAGTTGATTTTCTTTCTGTTCCTTTTGATATAGGATCACACATCCACTGTTTGACCTAAATGAAACATGTTTTTCAATTGATGACCAAGTTATTCTCGTGATCCTTAAAATAATTACCTTAATTTTCAACAAAGACTTCAACTTGTCACCAAATGTCTCATCACTGTACCTATTTCTCAAAGTTTTCTTTTAACTTTAGCTCTCTGATTCAACGTCCATGCTTAAAACTGGACTTAAATGCTAGCTGTAATTCCGCAGGCATGTCATATCATTAGAACCAACATAAAATGTATTGTGTAAAGAAAACAAACAAACAACACATACTTAAAACACAAAGGAAAAAAGGACGCTCCATTTAGTTGAACTAAAAGATAGAAGGGTTTGAACATAAGTGACAAAGGGATAAAACAAGATAGATCCCAAACTACAATCCTGAAACAATTCGAAAAATAAAAAGGAAAACAAAACAAACTACCAAACATCCATCCTAGCAAGGAGAGGAGTGACTTCTCAATTGTTGAGCTTAACATATTAGCCACTGGTTTGCATATCAGCATGACTAAAGTTTTCCTCACTGCCAATGTTTTGCACCATAATTGTTCTATCTTGAATCATCTTTTCAATTTCTCTTTTCAAATCTCAACAATCTTCAATACTATGACCCTGAGCATCAGAATGATACGCACATCGTACCTTAGGATCAAAATTTCTTGAACGAGAATTAAGAGCGTGCCCAAGGAGAGGAGTGATCATGCCCAACTCTCTTAATTTCTGGAATAAACTGGCATACTACTCCCCAATTGGTGTAAAATTATCCATAGGCTTCTTGTTAAGAAATTTTGGTGGTCTAATTAACATTGATGTGGGCTCAGGAATATAGAAATAATCATCAAAAATATTGAACATATATTCACTAGCAGCCTGGGGAAGCACAATTGTTGGATTGACAACCAAAGTAGAAGTCTCAATAGAAGGTTGAGCAATAAAAGCACAAATAGTATATGGTGCAATCAATGTGGTAGATTTATACTGAAGGGCTAGAGAATGAGTGATGGAAACTTTGAGATGCTTTTGGCTTGGAATGGATTCTGCGGCATGCTATGGTGCATCAACAACAGTAGGAAACTGAAACAACAATAGAAAACTGACTTTTCGATTTTGGTGGGAGACTCAAGGTATTTTCAGGGTTAATAGTGGGGAATGGGAGAGGAGGCAGCCCACTGTCCCAAACTCGATACATTTCCATCATTTGTTGTCTTAGTCTCAAATTCTCTTCCTTTAAACTCTCAATTTCTTGACTCTTCGTTTGATCCATTAGGTCACTCTCTATATCCTTGTTGGACACAACTAAACCTTTTTCAGATTTAGTGTGATGTAGAGGACCAGCCAAAATGCCACAAACCAACCACCCTAAACTAACTAAACAAGAGATAACAAACGTCTTAGAATGCAACATTTTTTTCAAAACTCTTTTTCTGCTTTCCTTTTGAAAAAATCACCGAACCCAAGAAGGGCGCCTACGTATCTCACTCTCAAGAGAGGAGAATCAGGTGTGCATAGTTCGTGAAGTTTGCCAAAATGGCCAATTAAACTCTTTTTTATTTTTTTTCTTAAGACTTTAAAAAGAAAAGAAAATAATAAATTGTCAAAAGAATTGACGAAATTTTTTTTTGCATTTTTCAACTTTAACATCCCTATACAAAATGAAATCTATGATTACCAAAGAATTTTTTTTTTGGGTTTTCAAATTTAAATTTCATATGAAAATGAAAATTAGAACTATTAAAGAAAAATCTTTTTGCCGTTTTCTTTTAAAGAAGTATATGACACCTACTCTAATAAAGACTGAAGAAAATCTTTTTTTTTTTGAATTTTTCAGATTCCTATATAAAACGGAAACCTATGATTACCAAAGAAAAATCTTTTTGAATTTTAGATTTTGAATTTCATACGAAAATGAAACTTTACACTATTAAAGGAAAATCTTTTTGTGGTTTCCTTTTAGAGATGTATATGAAACACTTACTCTAATAAAGAGTGAAGAAAATCTTTTTAAATTTTTCAAATAAGATCCCCGAACCCACAATAGGCTGCCTACGTATCTCATTCCTGGGAGAGGAGAATCAGGGGTGCGTAATTCGTCCAGATAGACAATTAATGATTAAATAACCGACTGAACCCTGACTTGTAAGACGCACCACAAACAATAGATGATAAACATCAATAAAATCTTTTTGAATTTTCAATTTAATAGTTAACCCTAAAAAAATGACACCAAAAAATATGAAAGGAAAATCTTTTTGGTATTTTCATTATATGAAAGGGATAATACCCACGAAAATATCTAAACTTTAACTAAATTTCTAGTGGAGCATATTGAACTTTGAGGGGGTCCTATTACCCCCAATACTTTTTTAATTGGAATTAGTTCCCCTTGGACTTTTTAAAAGTGGAATTAATCCCCCCTTCCCCCCCAAAATGTTATACCCAGTTTTTACAGTGGGAAGTGTGGTACATGAGCTGTTTTTTCTCCATTTTATCATTTTTCATCATTTTTTCACCATTACAACCATATTAAATATTCCAAATGATTTCATTGAGTCAATTGCAAATTCCAAGTCCATTCTTATCACTCCAATAGTTTTCAAATTCAATTTCCAGTTTCAAACTTTGAATTCCATTGAGTTTATGAAGAATTTTTTTCTTAAATAATTGAATGGAATCTTCCATTAATTTTCCATTGAAACTCGAAAGATTTAATTAGCGAGTTCCATTAATGGAAGATTCAACAAAACTCACTAATTGAATGAAACTCTCTAATTTAAAACTCAATGGAAGATTCAATTTCCATTAATGGAATTCGGAAGATTCGAAAAATTTAATTTCATGTGTGAAGACAAAAATACAGACTGTACATGTATGAAGCCATTCAATCTTCCGTTAATGAAACTCGAAAGATTCAATTAGCGAGTTTTCGAGTTTGAATCTTCCGAATCTTCCATTGAGTTTCAATTGGCGAGTTCCATTAATCTTTCAGAATGGAAACTGAAACGAAATCTTCAAGAATTTAATTTCAATTCAACAATGAAGCAACCATTGTTGAAGAAAAGAAAGAAAGAAAGAAAGAAGAAAGAAGAAAGAAGAAAGAAGAGAAAAGAGAGAAGAGAGAAGAAAAAGAATGAAAAAATAAATAAAAAATATAAAACTTTAAATAATTATAAAATTAAGGGGCTGTTTGACAAAAAACAAGAGTTTATAACATTTTTAACACTTTTCACGCGCTCAATGCGCGTGACTAACATGCAATGCTCCAAGTGACAGATATATGCCATTAAAATACGAAAAAAAAATCTGGGGGTAATAGGACCCTCGCAAAGTTCAGTATGCTCAACTGGTAATCCGATCAAACTTTGGGTATTTTTGTGAGTATTCTCCCTTATATGAAATGTACAAAACTTCTATCATTTTTTTTTGAATTTTTCTTTTATGAAAACTCCTATGAATAAAAAATCTTTTTGAAAATTTTGAATTATGAATACTTACTAAAGGAACAAAAGGGAAATATTTTTGATTTTTTTTTTGTATTTTGAGAAGATGAGTGCAAATGGTAAAAAAAATCTTTTTGAATTTTTGGATTGTGAAGAACAAAAGTCATAAAGAACTCTAAAAATAAACTACGAAATTCTTTTTTTATTCACCTTTTCTTTTTTTCTCTTTTTTCCTTCGATTTTCCATTGCCTACACACTTTACTTCTAACACATGTTTTCCTCCACATCAGTCCATCAAATGACTACGTTACTCTCAGAGATGCAACATTTAGCACATAGGGATGCTTTAGAGGTGAGTCTCCTACAAAGGACCAAGCGGGCCCCACTAGGTCTCAATATGATGCAGATAAGCATGACCTAAAGACTGACCTACGCTTGGGTCCACTAACAAGGTCGTTCGAGGGAGCATATGGTCGATAGTGGCTGCTTTGCTTTCCACCCACTCAATACATCCGACGGCTCCCCCTGCTAAAATAAGGGTAACTTTACTAGAATTCGTGCGCACGACGTGCACTCCGGGACTTGGTGCAGAAAAAATTGACTTGGGTTATGCAAATGATGTCAGATATAAAG
Source organism: Capsicum annuum (assembly GCF_002878395.1). Lineage (NCBI taxonomy): Eukaryota > Viridiplantae > Streptophyta > Magnoliopsida > Solanales > Solanaceae > Capsicum > Capsicum annuum. Next base: position 220,070,430 of record NC_061122.1, on the reverse strand, counting down.
TGGTAACACATAAAAGAAAACTGTAAACATGTAGCACGTAGGCACTTAATAATGATAAAACAATAACACAAACACTAACACAAATAATGCTTATACACTCACAATGTCAAACTAAGTTGATACAACTCAAAAAATAAGCTCGAATTCTGAAAATTCCCCAGCAGAGTCGCCAGAGCTGTCACACCCCCTTTTTAATCAAAAAAATTAATTTTAAAGTTCGAAAGGGTTTTTATTATTAAGTGACAAAAGAAAGATTTGTTTCGAAAAGAATTTGTTTTACAATTAACTCAGAGTCGCCACTTGACATAGATCGGGTGTGCCAAGTCACCTTTGAAAATTCTTTTTCAAAACTATTTTTGAGTTTTTTAAATTGGTTTGCGAACAGAGATTCCGGCTAAAGAATTCTATTGACCGAGGGAAAGGTGTTAGGCACCCCTCGATCCTGTGGTTCGACCACGGTCGCTTGGTGGAGCATATCGACTAATTTTGACACTAAGAATGTATAAATCATATCAAACACATAAAATAAAACAACAAACACATCAAACTACAATCCAAAACCAAAATAATAATGTCCTGTCCAATTATACAGTCCAAAATAGAAAAATACAAAAAAAATATAAATTCTATCTATACTAGTCCTACACTAAGCTCCACCCGACGCCTCGAGCCTTTGTCACGAACGTCCTCCGAATACAAAATACTTCGGGGCATTCCCCGGCAAATAAATACAAATACCTCATGGCATTTTCCGGACAAAAGAATACATCTAAATTAAATACGATAAACTAGAAAATATTCAATACACATATTTAAATATTCAACGCATTCAACAACACATCACTCCTAATTTTGCCTACCTGAACCTAAGCATTTTTGCTTATCCAATTCGACCTATCATGATACTATCGAATTCACAAACTTAATATTGATTCCTAATTAAGCAAACCAACGACAAACCGACACTAATCTCGATTCACCCCTTTTATCAATTTCTCAATTTCGTCCCAAATTCATGCTCAACCAATGATTAACACATATTTTGAGTATCAAATCATTTTTTCAAAATCCAAAACCAACATCAACCAACACACAACAAGGATTCAAACATACCAAACAACAAATTATTCACATTCACGTAAAAATTAAAGGGAGAGAATATAGAATTGGACCTCAATATCATTTTCAAAATTGATGTATTATTCTGATTAAATTCGATAAAATCCGTATCCAATAACCTCGATGGGTACCAAAATCTTGACTCTCCAAATCAGTTAAAAACCAGTCCAAAGCAATACCCAAAATCTGATTCAAACTTAAAAATCACAAAGAAGCAGATAAACACTCAAAACCCAATTCGTACCATCAAGAAACGTGATTTTTAGATCGAAATCGAGCTGATGGTACTATTTTTCGGTGGATTTTACTGGAACAGTAGCCAAACGCAGCTTTTGATGTTCCCGGTGGATGTTCCGGTGACTTTCAGGTGGGAATTCACCGGAATTAGCTTAGAGGGGTCGGGTTTGGCTTGTTTGGTTGTTGATTCACGTTGTTCTGGTGATGGTTCGATCGAAAAATGTGGGGAATTGGGCTGGTGGTGTTTCTCAGTGGCGGATGAGCCCTTTTTTGGCGAGCTTCAGGCGAGGACTCGCCGGTCTTCGGTCTCTCTCTCCCTTCACTCTCAATCTCTCTCTCTTGTCTCCCTACTCTCACGCCATTTCAGTAAATGTGTGTGTGATTGTGTGTGTGCGTATGTGATGGTGAGGAGTGTGTGTGTAACAGTCCGTGAGTGGGCGTGAATATTATGTGTATGGAATATTGTTGGAGAAGAAGAGAATTTCTGTGAGGTGTGTATATGGGTAGCTGTGTATGTGTGTTTTGTATTGACAAAAAGAGAGTGGTCACGTGAGTGTGTGCAGAGGGTGGTTGGATTAGGTGGGTAGGTGAGGTGCGTAGGGTAGGGAATATGTAGGGGTAGGGTCGGGATAGGTAAAAAATAGTAAAAATTAATTTTTAGGGTAGACAAAATTACATATCTACAGGTGTATTTGAGGTTCTTTTCCTTCAAATTTCTCAATTTCAGCTCTCAAGTATCTGTTTTTGGGGTATGCTTTATTTTATTCAGTTCTGGTGAATTTCTCTATTTTTGTTTGTTTATTGCACCCAATTATTGTAGCAGAATTTTAGTGGGTATCTTGTTGATTCTCTATATGGCATTTCAATTTTTCAAATTTCAAATTTTTTATTTTGGTTAGTTTTTTCTGCAATTCGTTTTCTTTTATCGCATTTTATTTATTTGTAAGCACAATTTTTTGGATATGCTTAGTTTTATATTTGTAAGCACAATTAAGTTTATGCTTGTCATCTGTTTGTTGCATTAAAAAAACCTTAATGGTTAATATTTTGGATTGCATAACTCTACTGAAAATTGTATTACTACTAGATTAGTTAGGTTGATGTTTTAGGGTGGACTTACGTAAAATTTCTGTAATAATACTAAATTTCTGGTTTACCTCCATAATATGGTACTTTTCAAATATTTTTCTTTTTTTTTTAACTTCATAGTTCTCTTGCTTTTTATCTGTTGACTTTTTAAATTGTTGTATATCTTAAATAATAGGTCTTTTATATCATGATTATAATATTGATTCTCTTTTTAAGTGAATATTAAGATGACGTATGAAAACTGTCAAAAATTCAAATTCTTCCCAATCATAGCGGTGCGCTTCTTTATCAGTTGGGACATCCTACATAAACATGGATAGTCTAATTGATCCCCCTCTCTCTCTCATGGAAGCAATCTCGACAAAGTATTGTACAATTTAATTTCACAAATAAATGTACATACTGTAAAGTGTATTAAATCATTATTATCTAGATGGTGTTGCTTTCTTTCTGCGCAACGACAAAACAATTGAAAGAAAATAAACTATTTTTCTCAACATCATACCTCTTTTGGTCTGTGCTTGACATATGCTCATGCATTGCACGAGCATGGGCCATCTAGTTTGACAACAAGTTCTGAACTTGATGTTAGAAAAATAACTTGTACGTGCAACATGTTCACACGTAGTTTTACGATATAATAAGTTTTAGAGATGATACATCAAAACCCTCCTGAACTTGTCCCGACAACTTAGTTTAGCACTCAAACTTTACGAATAATTATTTACCCCCTTAACATCTTTATAGTGAATTAATTTCCCCCCTTAATATATAATACCACCTCATGAGGGAGAGTGCATCACACTCGCTGACACGTCAACGCCAGATCACCGTCACGTCATAGCCACGTAAATAAAGTATTTTTAAAAATATTTTTATATATATCTATATAAAATATATATATAAATATAATTTATATATATATATATACATATTTTAAAATATATAAAATATTTTAAATTAAAAAAATA
>NC_061122.1:220061003-220066914 GCF_002878395.1 Capsicum annuum | reverse complement strand
GCACACATGCCCCCATCCACCCCTACACTCCTACAAAACCATACCTGTCAGGTTTTCCGGCGAAAATTTTGGCAAATTTTCGTCGGAAAACTCAATCCACTTGAAATATTTAATTACCACCATCGAAAAATATCATAAAATAGTGATTTAACAACCCACATGAAAAATTCGATCAAATCAACACCAAATTCTCTAAAACCAACAACCAAACATCCAAACCATGTATATTTTTTAATTTTCAAATTCAATTTTTTTTCTATTGATGTAAGAGGTCGAAGGAGGACAAATTAAAGATGGGGGTGACAACTTTCATAATTGGAGGAGAAGTGGGGTAGGTGTTGGCTAAGGAGAAGTGGGGGGCGGGGTGCGTTGTTGGCGGGGTTGGTTGAAGAAGAGGAGGATTTTTTTTTCTTTATATATATATTAGTTTTAAAAAAAAATACTGTTCACACGTTTTTTTTTTTAAGAAAATGCCATGTCAGCATAAGGGGGGAAATAAATTCACTATAAAGATGTTAAGGGGTAAATAAATAGAAGATTAGTTTAAGTGCTAAAGTAAGTTGGGGAGACAAGTTTAGGGATTTTTTGATGTATTATCTCTAAGTTTTATTTAGAACATTTATGCCATCTAAAATGTGTTTGGGCAAAAACAAATATTTCTACAATAAAAAAAAAGGAGAAAACTACGTGACTATAAATAGGACCACAAATATTTATTATAAAGATTTAAGATTAAAGTGGAAGAGCACAATGGGTTCAATTATATCCACTATTTTTGACTCGTTCATGTATATATGTTTATTTTCTTTTTTCTTCAAAAGAAAATTAACAATATTCTGTATAAATTTCGAACCAATCAATTTAGACATGAAAGTGAAAGAAAAAACCGAAATAAAGCATTACCATAAATTATCTTAACTAATTAAAACTCGGATTCGGCAAGAATCTCATTTTTTGGTAGTACGAAGGGGGAATTGGTCCAAAAATTGGATGGGGGTCAAGACGCTGTCAGGCGCCGGCGGCTGACTCAAGTGCCCCCCGAACCGCGCGAAATGATCGCCTATTACACGGCTCACTAACTCTGCCTGGGGTGTGGGTACCTATTATTTATCATACAAACTTAGATGCGTTTGAGATATCAATTTTTTTGTTCAAATTCGACCTGAACAAGTCATGGACTGTTTATGTGGCTACCAAATTAATTACTCGATCACAATAAATGCAATGCAATTTAGTAAAAAATAAAGCGAGTAAAAGAAACTGATGACAATTAATCATTCTACAATTTCTAGCAATTAATTACATAATTATTAGTTCTAAAAAAAATAACTTAGATTTTTATGAAAATGCTTGGAGGTTAGAGATGTATTTGTAGCTTATATATTAGAGCTATTACTTAGGATATTGTTATGAAGCCAAGACCCCAGTGAGAATAATGAGAGAAGATGCGAAGCACTTCAGTCTTGATGAGGTTATATCAAGGATCAAATCAGTATGTTTTTACTTATCTTGGTAATGGATGAACTGAGGAGGCATATTGAAGGGGAGGTACCATGATATGTATGCCTTTTTATAGATGACATAGTATCGATAGACGAGCCACTGAACAGAGTTAACTATAGGTCAAGATTTTGGAGTCAAACATTGAGGTCTTAAATATTCAGGTTGAGTAGGACTAAGACCCAGGACTTGAAGCGGAAATTCAGTGATATAACTCATGAGAAAGATATGCAAGTGAGGATTGATACATACTATCTCCACTAGAGGAAGTTTCAAATACATTGGGTTAATAATTCAAGAAAATGATGAGATTGGCGATGATGTTACACATCATATTAAAGCGGGTTGATAAAATGGAGACTTAAAGACTTACATCCAGTATCTCGTGCAATAAGAATGTGTCACCAAGACTTTAAAAGTACGTTTGTGATTTAATGATACATTGTTAGACCATCAATGTTGGATGGGGCAGTTTATTCGATCAAGAGTAATAATGAGGATGTTGAGATGAATGTTTGCACACACTAAAAGGGCAAAATGGTTCAGTGGACTCTTGTACTATGTCCGTTTTGTAATGTTGGTACTCCTACTTACATGTTTGTCATCTGGACTCTTGAACCCACTAAAAAATAACATTTTAAACACTTTTTCGGTGAGTGTAACACACTCGCCCCACATTAGTTGTCATGTCATCTTCCACGTCATTTTTATATATAAAAATATTAAATATTAAAATAAATAAATAAATAAATAAATAAGAAAACAACCCCCCTTTCTCTTGCTCCCCCTCTTTTCCCCTTCTTTTTCTTTTTCTACTCTCTCTTCTCTTTTTTTTTCTTTCTAAACCTCAACTTTAACAACCTCCATTTACAACCTCTAACAACCTTCATTTTAAAACTTACTTACAAATTGGGCATAAAATTCATTCCAAATAACTTAAATATTTTTCTATTTGACTTAAATTTCGTATTACAAGTAACAAATACAAATCCAATAAACCCCAATCAAGAGTTTGAATTAATTTCACAAATTTCCATGATCCATTTGTTGTTTTTCAAGCTTTATCAAGCTTGTTAATGGAGTTCATTGTTGTTACTATCGAAAGGAAGGGGGCTAGGGAGGGGTAGGGGTGGCTGGAGGGGGTTGGGAGTTGGGGAAGGGTGAGGTATGGCTGGACCGGGGGGGGGCTGGACGAGGGGGAGGGGGGGGGGGGGGGGGGGCGGGAGGGGGGGGGGGGTGGGGGGGGGGGGGTTGGGGGGGGGGGGGGGTTGGGGGTGGGGCCTTTTTTATTTTTTTTTTAAAAAATTATTATTTTTTAACTTTTAAAAATACATTTAAATTTAAGAAGTTGTAGTTGGGGATTTTTTTAATTTTCTTTTTTAGTTTTTTAAATATAAAATTAATCAAAAATTGACCCCCACTCGCACCCTAAGCGCGTGCCTGCACATACTTTGTCCTAGTCAGCCATTTTAATGCCACATAGGTTAGGTCAACGGTCAAAGGGTTTAAAATATTGCTTTTTAGTGGGTTCAAGGGTCCAGATGACAAACATGTAAGTAAAGGTATTCACATTACATAATAAACATAGTACAAGGGTCCATTGAACTATTTTGCCCACTAAAAGAGACGAAATTAAAGAAGAAGATATTTGAAACAAGATGGGAATAACTACCGTGGTGAATAAGATGAAGACACAAAATTGAGATAACTCGTATATGTGAAAAGAAGATGCAGAAATATTTCAGTGAGGAGGTGTAAGACGTTGGCTAACGCAAGTGGAGAGGCAGATATCGATCTAAGAAGTATTGGGCATAAGTTGTTAGATAGAACATGACACGTTATGACCCTAGGTAAGAGGATATGTAGGTCAAAGGATTAAAATATAAGGTTAACAGGTAGATGAGTATTGTTTAATTTTCTTGTCTATATAAATATTATTATTCTCTTTCTATCTTTTTTATTAACTAGTTTAGGTGTACGCGTCTTTCGCGTATACCTCACTCTAATAAGTTCAAACATTACACTAAATAGGATATTTATTTAAATAATAAAGATGAATATAATAAATAAATTTAATATCTTTTGAGTATGTAAAGATTGGAGAATTTATTTATTAAATCTAACCTTTACCAAAAATATTTTTAAAAGTCGATTGACATTCATCTACCATCTATAAATTGCAACAAAATAATACAATGATAGAGACATCAAAATAATACAATTAAATCTAATCTTTACACAAAAAAAAATTCTCAAAGTCTTCTGACACTCATCTACCACCTGTAAACAATAACAAAATAATACGACAATAGAGATATCAAAATAATTCAACTAAACCTAACCTTTACATAAAAAAATTCCTCAAAGCCGACCAATATTTATCTATCACCCGTAAACTGCAATAAAATAATACGATAAAAGTGATATCAAAACAATACAATTAAACTTAAATTTTGCACACAAAAAATTCTCAAAGTCGATCGAGATTCATCTACGAACTATAAAATACCACAAAATAACAAACTAATAGAGATATTACGATAATACAATTAAACCTAATCTTTATCTAAAAAAAATTTTCAAAGTCGAACCACATTCATCTAGCATCTGTAAATTAAACTAAAACAATAAGATAATAACAATATCAAAACAATACAATTAAACCTAACCTTTATACAAGAAATTCTTCAAAGCCAACCGAATCAAGCATCCACTAATTTAGACATGCAATAGAATCAAGTTAGATGAGCATCAATCATATTCTCTCAATAGATAAACCGGTTTGTTCTCTAGTTTTTTTATTTTAAAATTGGGGGTAAGGGAAGGGGAATGGGGGAGGGGATTATAATATGGGGAATCGAAGCCCCACCAATAAGGTGGAAGTTCAGGTAACTAACTAACTAAGCTACTAAGATTTCCCTTGTTCTTTAGTTTAACATACATCTCAATATTTATAGAAGTATTTCCTTAATAGAGTCCTATTTTATGAGTATTTTTCTAATTGAATAGTAAAAAAATTATTAATTAATTCTCCTACAATATATTTTAGAAGTCTCATATATTTCAGGAAATCTAGTTAATATAATAAAAAATAATTAAATAATAAATTTAAAAATATAGTAAAAAGATAATTTTATCTAAAGAAGAGTCTTTTTCTACAGGTCTTCACACTTTTAATATATTATAGATATAGATTATAGATTTAGATTATAGATTATAGATATAGATTATAGATTTTATTATTACCTTTTGTTTTGTTTATTCCAGTTATAGTTATTATTTGTTGTTACTACTCTTTCTCCACTATTTTCTACATGACTCCTCCACAACCATATATATATTTTTATTAATTTTTGCTATGCTTTATTTAAATAAAAAATCTTTTGTAAATATAATCTTTTTACCTTCACATATAGTGTTGCTTTATTTTCACCTCTCTTAAATTGTTGATTTATTTTAATCAATGGGCCACTTTTATGAAAAAATAACAACTAACACATGTAATTTTTTATCTACATCCTATCAAACAACCATTAAGAATTGTATGAAAAAAAGGTAACAAAATTCTATTAATTCATGAAAATGAATAAATAAATTAAAAAATATATTTTTAGTATAAAAATTAAATAATGAAATGAAAAGATTATTTAAATTTAAAATTAATATAAGAATCAAATAAAATAAAATTAAAATTAGTATAAGTGTTAAATAAAATGAAACAGAGAAAGTATTTAATCTCAATATAAGAATCAAATAAAATAAAATTAAATTTAAATTAGTATACGTATCAAATAAAATAAAATAGAGAGAGTATTTAAAATAAGTATAAGAAACAAATAAAATAAAATTAAAATTAGTATAAGTGTCAAATAAAATGAAATAGAGAAAGTATTTAAAATCACTATAAGAATTAAATAAAATAAAATAAAATTAAAATTAGTATAAGTGTCAAATAAAATGAAATAGAGAGTATTTAAAATTAGTATAAGAATTAAATAAAATAAAATAAAAATTAGTATAAGTGTCAAATAACATGAAATAGAGAGAGTATTTAAAATCAGTATAAGAATTAAATAAAATAAAATAAAATTAAAATTAGTATGAGTGTCAAATAAAATGAAATAGAGAGAGTATTTAAAATTAGTATAAGAATTAAATAAAATAAAATAAAAATTAGTATAAGTGTCAAATAAAATGAAATAGAGAGAGTATTTAAAATCAGTATAAAAATTAAATAAAAGAAAATAAAATTAAAATTAGTATGAGTGACAAATAAAATGAAATAAAGAGAGTATTTAAAATCAGTATAAGAATCAAATAAAATAAAATAAAAATTAGTATAAGTGTCAAATAAAATGAAATAGAGAGAGTATTTAAAATCAGTATAAGAATTAAATAAAATAAAATTAAA